>NW_017805824.1:4963318-5017340 GCF_001891065.2 Hippocampus comes
GGCCGAAAAAAACGACCATGTATAGTAAGGCGTTTTGGGACGAAAAAAAACGACCATGTATAGTAAGGCGTTTTTGGCCGAAAAAAATGACCATGTAAGGCGTTTTGGGACGAAAAAAAACGACCATGTATAGTCAGGCATTTTGGGAGGAAAAAACAAACATGTATACTAATGCATTTTTTGCAGAAAAAAAAACGACCTGGGCCGAACCGAAAAAAACGACCATGTATAGTAGGCGTTTTTTACAGCCCAAAATTACGACCATGTATAGTAAGGTGTTTTTGGCCGAAAAAAAAGACCATGTATAGGAAGGCGTTTTGGGATGAAAAAAACGACCATGTAAGGCGTTTTGGGACGAAAAAAAACAACGATGTATAGTCAGGCGTTTTGGGACGAAAAAAACAACCATGTATACTAATGCATTTTTTGCAGAAAAAAAAAACGACCTGGGCCGAAAAAAAAGACCATGTATATTAAGGCGTTTTTGGCCGAAAAAAACGACCATCTATAGTCAGGCATTTTGGGATGAAAAAAACAACCATGGATGGTAAGCCGTTTTTGGCCGAAAAAAACAACCGTGTATAGTAAGGCGTTTTGGGCAGAAAAAAACGACCATGTATAGTAAGGGGATTTGGGCCGAAAAAAACAACCATGTATATTAAGTCGTTTTGGGACAAAAAAAAACGACCATTATGTATCGTAAGGCATTTTGGGCCGAAAAAAACGACCATGTATAGCAAGGCGTTTTTAGCCGAAAAAAACAACCATGTATAGTAAGGCGTTTTGTGCCGAAAAAAACCCCACCATGTACCATAAGGCATTTTTGGCTGAAAAAAAAGACACTGTATCATTAGGAGTTTTGGGCCGAAAAAAAAAAACCCGTAGGAAGGCGTTTTTTGCCGAAAAAAAAACGACCTGGGACAAAAAAAATGAACATGTATCGTAAGGTGTTTTCGGCCGAAAAAAACGACCATGTATAGTAAGGCATTTTGGGACGAAAAAAACGACCATATATAGTCAGGCGTTTTGGGCCGAAAAAAACGACCATCTATAGTCAGGCATTTTGGGATGAAAAAAACAACCATGGATGGTAAGCCGTTTTTGGCCGAAAAAAACAACCGTGTATAGTAAGGCGTTTTGGGCAGAAAAAAACGACCATGTATAGTAAGGGGATTTGGGCCGAAAAAAACAACCATGTATATTAAGTCGTTTTGGGACAAAAAAAAACGACCATGTATAACAAGGCGTTTTGGGCAGAAAAAAACGACCACGTATAGTCAGGCGTTTTGGGACAAAAAAAAACGACCATGTCTAGCAAGGCGTTTTGGGCCGAAAAAAACGACCAAGTATAGTAAGGCGTTTTGTGAATTGTTGCTTGGTGTGAGTGTGAGCACGAATCGTACGGAGAAGAGGATCAGAAAATGGACGGCCACGCACATTTTTGAGAAGGCACAAGAGAGTCGGAGCCGGATTTGAACCCTGCACCTCTGCAGCGCAACGCCAACGCACTAACTATTCGACTACTAGGACCAACCTGTAGTCATCCTACTAGAACGCCCACGTTGCCCTACTAAGTGCAGAAACCTACAGTTGTGGAAGGTCGTAATGGGGGGAAAAAAATGCAACTAGTAAGACACTATCGTTCTATTAGTGCACTGAATTGCCTTACTAGCGAGAACAAAGTACACGGAGCTTAAATTGGATACGAAGCATATTGAATTCATGCTAAAACGTATTGCTTACCTGTCTGTGCAACGTATCTGTTCCATATTGAACAGGCTGCAGCACGCCAGCGTCGGAGGCCGGTCTGCGGCAGTTCTCGCATTGCCAGCCCTGTTCAAATTCAAGAGAAACAATCAGACCTTGGACTTGAACGTGCGTGTGCCGTTAAAAAATGCCACCGCATGGTACCCGCTGTCCGCCGTAGCATGTGCAGGTACAGATGGCGCCCAGGTAGTCTTTCTGCCACTGGTTGCCCACTTGGAATGTTTTTCCTTCATCGTAGCACACGGATTCATCTGCAAACCAAAATTCATGCTCACATGGAGTGCAGTGGCATCTTGGTGCCAACGAACTTAAAAAAAAAAAAGGATATGACTTACAGTAATCAAGCTTGATTACTGCATACTGTATATATATCAAGCCTTGCTGTGAATCGTGAAAAGCCACATGTGAGTGATGTCCCCCCAACAGTTTGTAATTGCCTATAGATGCCACAAGATGGTGGAAAAGCACAACTTTTCTATTTAAGTGGGCAATGGCCTGTCTCAATGAAACTCCTCTCACTTCAGCGTAGTTCCTTGACAACAAGATGCCACCAGATGGTGGCAAAGTACTTCTTTCCGATCAGACTGGGCAATGGTTTGTACTTTTTTGTATTTAATGAATCTGTACATGAGATTCATGTTTTGAATAGAACTACGGTAATTGCTTGCAAATGCAGAAGTTCGTGGCAAAACACTATTTTTATCTAAATGAATCTCCTAATCTCACTTTCATGTACAAAGTAGTTGCTTGGCATCAAGATATCACAAGGTGGCAGTGAAGGCCTTTGTCTAAATGAAGCTGAACTCACTTCATCATGGCTCCTTGGAACCAAAATGGTGCTGAAGCACTACTTTTGTCTAAATTGAGCTCCTGAACTCACTTCAACATAGTTCCCCGGCACCAAGATGTCACAAGATTGTGCCAAAGAAATACTTTAATATTAGATAAGGTTTTGGCCGGAGCACAAATATGCAGGTCACATTGTAATTTATGACTTGACAACCCCATTTGGAGAACTATAAATGAAGGTATCAAAGGCTTACGTGGTTCACACTTGAACTCTCCTTTGCCGTTGCCCAGACAGGTGCAGCTCATCAGGTGATTGTTCTCTGCCTGCCGGTCCCACTTGTCCCCGACGCGGTAGTTTTGCCCATTGTCATGGCACCACTCTTAATGGACCACATCAGAAAAGAGCCAAGTAAAATTCACTATTTGGCTTTCAAAACGGTCTGACAAGGTTAGGCATAGTCAGCTTGCGTGTGAAATTTCAGGATGAACTAAAAATGCACTGTAGTTAACCAAACTGGAACTTCTCTCCACTCTCTTTTTCCCTAACTTTTTGCGAGAAGCGCATTTTTTGTCATATGAAGGTTGTCACATACTGGAGGAGTCACATCTGAAGTGGCCCCTTCCGAGACCCAGACATGTGCACCACAGCTTGAAGCCCGTCTCGGACATGCGTTCCCACTGAGCCCCGACATCGTGGTAGGTTGCTGTGAGCGTGTCGTAGCAGCTGTCGTCTGTGGGAGGAGCTCCTTCTTGGACTGGCAGTAAGGAAGATGAGAAAGTCACAATTACATTAAAATAAAGGCCATTGTGTGACATGGTGTACTTTACGAAACCTGCAGTAATGGCATCATTATGCAGATTATAAGGAATTAAATAGTTTTTGCCATAGTTTTTGCTTCAGTTCGATGGAACGTGCAGCTCCTTGGTCACCTATGACCAGTATAATACAGACATACGGATATACAAGGACACGGTCAAAATGTCTCAGTAAGCCGCAGCAATACTAGTCATTTAGAGGATATATAATTTATGCATGTGTGTGTTGTTCCAGTATACAGTATTGTCTGTCAACATGTTGCTCCACCATTTGTGTTCAAATATATGTTGCTTAAATGGTTATAACAGCGACACCGATGCTACTCTTTAGCCTGTCAATGGTTTTTGCATTGATTGTTCAAAAAAAGCTAAACGGACATTACTGAGGCATCGCTAGTGGCTGCTTTCAGGGTGTGTATCTCAGAAAACTCGAAAGTCGAGTCATTCGGATCTCGAGGGCAGGTCTCAACTAGTACCACAGTTTTTCCTCAGTGGTAACATGTAGTTGTCCTACTAGTATGCCAAAGTTGTTCTACTAATGAGAACAAAGAGTGTACCAGTACATCAGGGAGATGGAGGAAATGCTCAAATGGCTTTCCATAGGAGCGTGCTCAAGGTGGTTGGGGGCTCACTTGTGTTTGCAGCGGTGACAACCTGCTCGAGGACCTTGTGTTTGAGCGCTCCCTTCAGAGCCTCCACCAGCACGTTGTAGTCGGCTCCAGGGGTGAGGCCGACCAGCGTGGCAGTGGTGGCTGTGCCCGGCAGCCGCACCTGGACAGATGCATCAAAAAATGAAATGGCACGATTGCATGGGAAAATTGCAAGGAAAGCACATGCTTATGGAAAATCTTTTGAGCATTTATTTGATATCATTGAAATCCATTTGAAGTTGTGTGTATTGATATTTCAGTGCACTGGTGACATGATTGTGTCTTACCAGAAACATATTTTCAACTACTAGTGCCACTGTTGGCCTACTCGTACACCTTTAAGATGCATATTGAACAAATGCTTAAACGAGTGGTATTCTTGATAGGCACCTTAAGACCCGTTTAGTAGTACACTCCTAAGTTGTCCTTACTGGAAGGACAACTTTAGCATACTCATTGGACCGTAGGTCATTAGTATTGCTAGTAGTGCACAGATGTCAACTAGTACACAATTTTGCCTCACGAGTAACATATAGTTGTCCTACTACTGCAGTATGCTATAGCTGACCGACTAGTGTGCCGAAAGGTCATACAGCAGTCGACAAAAATGTCAACCCATTCATGCACCCTGTAACCTGATAACATGATAAGCTTTCCACTGTAGTAACCACTGTCCCTGAGAGGGTTCATAAGAAGACACATTTGTTCTCCAAGTGCACCCTAGTCCTTCCAGTAGTGTGCACTGAAATGAAATGTCTCACCAAAACAAAGAGATCAGAACATATTACTCCACTCCAAAATGTTTTACACTGGCTCCCAGTCAGCTGTAGAATAGATTTTAAAATACTGCTCCTGGTCTATAAATCACTGAATGGCTTAGGTCTTGAACATGTTCAAGAAATGCTCGGGGAATACGATGAAAACTCAGTTGGGTTCTGCACTATGCAGTCTCGAGTCAATGAGTGCAGTATTCAAAGCAAACAGGGTGCATCGACATTTAGCTGTTATACTGCATGCAAATGGCATAAGATGCCAATGGAACTGAAGTTAGCTCCAAGTGTAAATGCATTTGAATCCATATGAAAAACAATGTTTTGGGGTTTTTTTTGGTTGCATAATTGAGAGCATTTCTATCATCACTTTCTTCCTAAATCATGTTCTTGTGCTGTATGTAATTTTAGTACATTTCTCTACTTTGGTTTTAAATGTCTTACATTCTTCTGTTGAAACGCGTGACATAACAACAGCTGCCTTGCCTTGCGTTGCGTTAAGAGTAAAAACAAAGAGTCTACTAGTACATGGACCTCAAGCTGCATATCAAGCATATTGCTTGAATACTCAAACTGCTTTCCATTTGCGCTCTTACCTGGAACATTTTCTCATCCAAATGTGTTACCGGATTGCAGGAGACCAAGTACGCATTGCTCTGACTGTACGGCTTCCAGGAAATGGGGGTCCTCGTTTGAGCTTCCTGCGGGAGACCTGTCTCATTGGCAAATATGGTGCCATAGGGCACATTGAGCTTCACGTAGGGCTTGCGTCGGCCATTGGCGTCGGGAAGGGGCACGAAGACCAGGGGCTCTTGAACTTGCCCGTACGGGGACTGCGGGGTGGCCCGGTTGTTGTTGTTGTACTCGGTGTACTCCACATGCTGGCTCTGACCACCAAGGCCGTCCTGGCCATTGTTGCCCACCAGCTGGACTCTGTTGTCGAAGTTTGTTTCAGGCACGTCCAGCCTATCAGTGACATCTCCGGGGCGGTGGGGTTGTGGCACAGGGAGCAAGGAATCTGGTTCTGGTGAAGGAGACAAGGTTCTAACTATGACCAGTGATTCTCAAAGTGTGATTCTATGTGTACCACAGAATTAATTGTTCAAATTGTGCAGAATCGGGCCGTATCTTAAACCTTTTCTTTAATCCACAACAGTATATTTGGTAAGTACAGTTCAGTGGCAGCAGTGGGGGTGGATGGATGGATGGATGGATGGATGGATGGATCACTTAGTGTATGGTCTTTGAAAGGCCTTGAAAAAGCTGTTGGAACTTATTCAGAAGCTAAAACTCTGGCATCGTAATGACTTGTATTTGACAAGAACTCTCCTACCAGTACAGTATGACAATGACAATTTGAAAGAGGAAAAAAGTTGAAACACTCACGAGTCCTGATTCTGCCCACAAGCGGAGTGCTTCTCTGTGTGTTCTGGATGGCAACAATCTTGATGATATATTCAGTGTCTGGTTTCAGGCCTGCTCATAGAAGCACAGCAAGACGGATTCGGTGATAAGGTTTGTGTTGTTTTTTTTTTCCCCTTCATTTAAGATGGATAGAGTGATCACTTAGTGTATGGTCTTTGAAAGGCCTTGAAAAAGCTGTTGGAACTTATTCAGAAGCTAAAACTCTGGCATCGTAATGACTTGTATTTGACAAGAACTCTCCTACCAGTACAGTATGACAATGACAATTTGAAAGAGGAAAAAAGTTGAAACACTCACGAGTCCTGATTCTGCCCACAAGCGGAGTGCTTCTCTGTGTGTTCTGGATGGCAACAATCTTGATGATATATTCAGTGTCTGGTTTCAGGCCTGCTCATAGAAGCACAGCAAGACGGATTCGGTGATAAGGTTTGTGTTGTTTTTTTTTTCCCCTTCATTTAAGACAAAGTTTTTAACAGACATCAATTCTGGTCATTAGTATAAAATATGCATTCTATTTTAGTTTTTAACACTTGAATTTGCAGTTTGTTTGCACCATGTGAAGGTTGAAAAACAACCTATTTTTAAAATCCAATTTTAGGACTCTCCTGCCAAACATAATACAATATTAGACAGTAAACAACAGACTATTGATATATTTAAAGAGCTGACATTGGAAATCACACAAACAAAATCAGACAACAAAAACCCCTACCTTGGAATTTTTTTTTACATTTGAATTAACACAGCTAAAATTGTTCCAAAGAAAGGAATGAAAGTGGACAAAAAGAAGGCCCAGCATTGAGCCCAGAGGGGTAATATATTATTATTGTTTCTCACGAAAACCTACCAGATATGGTGGCATAGTTCTGTCCAGCGTGGGGCCGTGGCTTCAGCTCCTGTGGCGTCGCTCTGGGCTCCGCGTAGGTGACGTAGTAGCCCGTGATGGGCGTGGCTGGAGGTTGCCACGTGAAGGAGATGTAGGTGGGGGTCAAAGACGTAACCTGGAGGTTGGTGGGAGCTTGGACCACCGGTTTAGCTGCAGAGAAAAATATCATTGTCAATCACGGGCTATTCAGATGACAATTTGATTTCTAATCTTACGGGGGCTCCCAAATTTTGGCCTGAAGCAGTTAAACGTGATATTGTGCATCGAAATCCTATGCATTGTGAACACAGTGAACTCCTGCATATTTGTGTTTCAGCATTCACAAATGTCTATTTATGGAATTATTATTTTTGGGGGGAAAGTATCCTAGTAGGCATTCACCGCCATCCTCTGGCATGTATAGGTAATTAAAAACACTTTTTGGGGTGAGTATCAATTATTCATGGGTATTCGCTCTTCACAGTAGGGTCTATCGGTATCTGCTGCAAATAGCTGAACGGTTCCAACTTGACCAGAATTTTCAACCCCAGCCAGAATTAGAGTGCACATACTACTAGTTAACTTGAGTAGGAAGGGCATATAGCAAACCGACACACAGTCACTATACCTGTTTGAACAGTCAGCGTAACTGGAGCGCTCCTTGTATTGCCATTCAGAGTGTACAGGTGAATGGAATATGTGGTACCCGGCTTGAGACCTTCAAAAACACAGCATGCAGTGAGCAAATACAATTTCCTCTGAAATCCTTTTTTTTTTTTGTGTGTGTTCTACCTGTGACTGTGTAAGTGTATACATCTGCTGGGATGGACTTGGTGACTGTGGGGCGTGAGCTACCCTGGGGCGTGGCTTCAAGGAGGAAACCAGTAATGGTTTCCACCTTAGTGCGCCAGTTCAGGGTGAACGAGTCGTCCTTCACGTCCATAATACGCACACGGCGAGGTGGACTTACATCTGCGTGGGAAAAGTAGTTCTTGTTAGATTATTTACGAACCACTTTTTGTGCAGGTCCTTGTTTGTCAGTAAATTTCACAACGATATGCCAGTCACACCCACTTTGCTCGGGATAGAAGACACTGCGGTGTCTGATTACCTTCCAGTGTGGTTGCCTCTCCCTCCAGTGGTCTGCTGGTGACAGAGTTCTTCAGAGCATAGACATGGATCTGGTATTTGGTTGCCACCTGTGGTACAAGTTCAGACATGATGTAGTTATTGGTAACAGTGGTGGGAAGGAAGGATGCACACACGGTTTAGTTGATGGTGTTTGTACTTGACTTGAATAGATATGTTCTGATGACTTTTTATTGTCCCTCACTCATTTAAAAACAGACATTTGTACTTTCTAAGCCTTATTTTGTTAAAACTGGCTGGTTACTTTCCCAATCTCAGCAGATGATGCCATGACATAAATCGAGGGAGGTCAATTTACATGAACCATCGCTGAGAGCTGGACAGATTGATTGACTGACATTTTGTAAGGCAGAAAAAACAAGGAGAGCAGCAAGATGGAAGAACGTGAACCAGGAAGCAATAACGTAGCAGATAGTGAAAAGCAAGATATTTTCCATCCGCAAATTGTTTTACTTTGTTGGCCACAAGAATGAGTCTTCGAGAATATGCCATGTCTTGTGCCAGCCTAAAAAAACACCAGCTTCTGGCATTTAAAAAAAAAAAAAAATCTCGGTATAATATGGAAAAACACATACATACAAATAGGTATATGTTTTGTTTTTTAGTTGTTATTGGTCAATTAATTTTCTTTAAACTCAGTTCATAACTTTAGGGACGTTATGAGAACACGTTTTGATAAGATAAAAGTCAAGCCAACTCTCGCTAATACTTAAACAACAACATGTGACATGAATTTTCTTTTTCCTCACTACACAAGTTCATAAAAGGGAGAAACTATGAAATGGGTATTGTATATAATTGACAAGAAAACAAAATATGTTTATGTTTATACTTTGGTAAAGAGCTAATACTTTTTAAACGTTATTGAAGTACAAGAGTTGAATCGGTGCTTCTATTTTTGGACACAAATCATCTATATTCCTACTAAATTAAGAATGTGAGTACTTTGCCACTTTTGATTGGCACCCAAAGTCTAGCGTTCATAGAATCAAATTTTTACCATGAGCCCGGGTATGACCACACGTGTTGTGTCAGGAGCAACATTAAGTTCCTTGGCGGGACTGTTGATGTTCTCGGGGTTGACGACCACACGGTATCCCGTCAGTCGTGCGTTGGGTGCCTGCCATGACACCTCGAAAGAAGTAGGCCCCACCTCTGAGATGACCAGGTTGGTCGGAGCGGGGATGACTGAGAGGGATGGACATATGCAAGCAAATAAGCAAACACGTGAGGAATTTGGACTCTCTGTATTATTATTCAAGAGAGTATATCAGCTAAGTGTTGTCCACCTGTGGCCTGAGTTCCCACCAATGGCGTGCTGGGTGTGCGCCCATGGAGAGCAATGACTTTGACAGTGTACTCTGTCCCGGCCCGAAGGCCTTTTATGGCCACATTGTCCTGGTCGCCTCTAGGTGCCGGACGCAGCTCCTTCTCCCCATCTTCGGGGTTGGAGTAGAGAACGCGGTACGATGTCACTGTGCCCTCTGGACTGTCCCAAGCGATGCGCATGGAGTTGGCGTCGATGTCAGAGAAGGTCAGGTCCTTTGGACGATCCATGGCTGCGGGGATAGGGTGAAAATGAGGGTGACGTCAAGAAAATGCTCTATGTCAAAGTTTTTTGAGGAGCTATGTTAAGGCAATAGCAGTGCTTCAGCTCACAAACGGACAAAGCAGAAAGTACTGGACTGTCTGCTCAAGGAAGTATGAGCCATCCAACGTATAAGTTATGACTGGTGTACAATTAGATCCATGACAGAAACGTTTTTTTTTTTTTTGGACAAACCAAAATGATTTTGCTTGAGTTGAGTCGCCAGGAAAAAATGTTGTCTTATGTCGCCGATCTTCTTTTCCTTTCACTTTTCTTAAGTAAGAATCAAGCAGACCTGTGATGGCATTCTCCACCACTGCAGAGGAGGGCTGGCCGTCAGTGCCCAGGGCAGAGACGCTGACAACGTACTCAACAGTTGGCATCAGGCCTGTGAGGGTCATCTCAGTTTCAGCTGTAAAGCAGAAGGGGCATAGCACGTTTGGAAAATGCAACACTGAACATGTGGTTAGAGTATATAGAAGTACACACAAAACATCAACCCTAGTATGAGGACACAACACTTTTGCAGCTATTGGAAACTTGCTGGACCTGAGAAATGGTCTGGTTCAAAATTTTTGCCAATATGGATTTGAGATGATTGAGATGATTCTTGGTGTGGTACAATCAGACTCTCTCTCGTGAGAAACAAAAGAAACACTACCCAAGAGCAGTTCAGTTGTACTGTATTTAACTTTTGAGTTCAATACACTTGCATTTGATATTTTAAAATGTGTTTTTAAACACTTAATTTGATACTTTTTAAATGTAAATTTTATGTGCTATGGATTTTAATTGAATTTTTTGGGGTCAATTTTCCTATATTTAAGCACAGCGTTAATGGCGGAATTTTTAGGAATAAAACCCCTGACTGGTTTTTGATGAACACCAACTATGCTAGGATAGATCAATGTTAATCATCGTGTTCCTTGAGGTGGTACTCAGCATAGAAAGAACCACTGAGTTTAGATATGAAAATAAGATTCAGTGGGGATTTGGCCTATCATTAATTGATTGGTATGTCCCAAGACTTTCATCCCAAAAAATGATTCAATAAAAATGGCCCTTACCAGGAGACACATCCCGAGAGTAGGATGGTCCGACGCCATTTTTGGGTGCACCTGTGACTCGATAACCTGTGATGGGCCCCCGAGCAGGGGACCAGCGGACAGTGATTGCGTTGTCGCTCACATCAGTCACATCCATGTTAGCAGGCGGCTCAATATCTAAACAACAAACATAATTTCAAACATTCATAATTTAGTGCAATGTATATATATATATATATATATATATATATATGTGTGTGCATTCTTTTAATTTCTTTACCTGTCTTGTGTGTGATGTAGACCGGGGTGTTGGAGGCAGGGTTATCCCCTCTTGCGGTAACCGCATAAACCGTGATGGTGTAGTCACTACCCGGCTGCAGATCGGTGATAGTGGCTGTGGTCTGAGTGCCTGGGATGGTGAACTCTTGAGGCGCACCGCCATCTGGAAATTGACAGATTTAATTATGGATGCAAAATGTAAAAGTTGCAAACTTTTCATGGGAATTAGTCAGGAATTTACAAAAATGAAATGTTGGTTCTTAATAGGGAATTAATAGATTCCCATAACTTCAATGGAAACTTCAATTTCAAATATTCCCAAAATTCCCCAGTTGAACTACCCATGGAAATTTACCAGAAAATGTTCCGGAGGTTGATTAAATTGAAAACAAAAATTGCAGTAATATTTACTGGAGAAAAATGATTGTAGTAAAAATATTGTATAAGAAAGCAGACCTGTGCCTCTATAAGTGATGCGGTATTGATTGACGGCAACAGAGGGAGCATCCCAGCGAATGGTGATGCTTGTGGGCGAGGATGACACAACTTCCAGGTCAGTGGGAGCATCAGAGACTGGAAAAGAGGAGAAGATTCATTTTGTTTTCAGTCATTCTCACTGCCTGATTTACTAAAGGCCTGCACATGTAAAACAGGCACAAACTTGATGGTACCCCCCAAACTGATGTGGAAGCTGATCTATTCAATAACCAAGCTAGGTGATTGATCACATCTGAAACCAGTTGCCGCTTTTTTAAATAGAGTGTCTGAAAATCTTGTGTAAAATGGCACCACTGTGAAATAACCATGACTGCGGTCAGTGTGAAGGAGAGGAGGCAGAAGCCAAATGAGAAGCCACAGGGAGAAACAGATCTTTTCCACTTGACTAAACATTACAGTAATCCCTCGTTTATCGCGGTTAATGGGGACCAGAACCACCGCGATAAACGAAAATCCGCGAAGTAGCGACCCCCCCCTCCATATAGGTGCATATACATAATATTTATAAGGCCAAATTTAATGGTATACATGCATGTAGAAGTAAATTTTGAAGTAATTAACATGACTTAATGCTGTATTCTAATAGATTTAAACATGTATTAGTTAAGCTCGTTTATGAATAACAAAATACAGTAAACACACACATATATATATATATATATATATATATGAATATGTTTGAAAAAATCCGCGATGCACTGAAGCCGCGATAAACGAACCGCGAAATAGCGAGGGATCACTGTATTGAAATGTTGACTGAGACATATAGTCAGTTCAGCAATATAATTTTGGAGCTTCCGAATGATCTAAATCAGTGGCACCAACAGCATCAACAATCTGTTAGAGTAGACATGCAATCTCCGCTTTTTACAAACTTAGTAAATTAGGCCCCTCAGTGTGGTCAAGATACTCACTCGTGGCCTGTGTGCCAGTCACAGGTTGACTCTCCTGATTGCCCTTGACAGCGTACACAGCAATGAGATACTCAGTCTCCGGAGTCAGTCCAGTCAAAGTGTAATGAGTCTTGCTCGGAGGAAGTCTCTCGTCCTTGGTGCGCCCACCGTTCGTCCTCTGATGGCGGACCCGATAACCCGTGATACTTGAAGATGGAGCCCGCCAGTGAATGGTGAACGAATTGGTTTGAATGTCAGAAAAGTCCAAAGCAGTTGGGGAATCCAGAGCTAGAAGGAGATAATTCCGTTGAAAAAAAAATCCATTAAATACAGTCTATCTCTAATGTCAACATGATACATCAAAAGGCACAACGTGGGCATTGTTATTGCTGGGAGGCTGTAAAAATTACATTCATACATGTCATTTTTTTTCTTGCTTTCATGTAGTCTCCTAATCATTATTGACACTAATACCTGGACCTTCGGCTGCATGTCAAGGATATTCAATTAATGTCCGGCTTTCTATATTGTTACGTCTCACCTCAATGACAAGACATTGTATCCCACTTACTTGTCCTCTGTGTTCCTGTGGCCGGATAGCTCTCTCGCTCTCCATAAATGTACACCACACTAATGCGATATTCTGTGTCAGGAAGCAAGTCTGCACAAATGGGAAGGGATATATTTAGTTAGAATGCAGTAGCTTGAAAGAACTAAACCATGCAACTAAAAACGACATCTTTATAGTTGTCATAGGTTTGTTGTTGAGTTCTGTCTTACTCTGCAGCAAGAAAGTGTTCGAGGCTCCGCCCACGTTGACCTCCTTCAAGTCATGGTCTTCTGTCACAGGGCTGAAGCGGATGACAAAGCGAGAAATGTCGCTCGGGGTGGCAACGTGCGGGACTGTCCACGTGACCCTGATGTGGTCAGGACCCACCCCTCCGAATTGCAAGTTGGTGGGAGCTGGAATCACTGACGATACAAGGGAAGAGCAGGTTTGATCTCATGTAGAAAAATACTTCTGCAATAACATTTCGTAGAATGCTTTTATAGTGGTACCTCAATTTATGAGTTTCCCAATTTAAGAGTTTTTGGGGCTGTCTTTGGTTTGTGTTGTGAGCAAAAATTTCACATGAGCTCTAGGCACTGCATCACTGGATAGCAGCAGCAAACAAAGTGCGGAAGTCCTTGTTCCAATTAATTGTGTTTTGCATTCGCTTGACTGTCACTCGTGCGGGTATTTTGCCAAATGTCTTTTTTTCGAACCATGAGGTCCTTAGAAAATGCTGAAAATAAGTGGATGAAGTCTGTTCTATTCCTTAATGTGCTATGTGCAGTCTGGCAGACAGCGAACAGTTCTTCAAGAAAGAAGCCACGTGTGCTTGCTTCAAGCTGTTTATTGCCACAGGAATTTTACTGTAAAACTAGACATAAGACAGAGAATTACAAGTTGTGTGCAACTAAACCACATAACTTTGTTTGAAAATGTGCTAGCTTAAATTTCAATGCCCATTGAATTACATAAAAACATTATTCTATTTGATTATGTTATTACTGTGTGTTTTTGTACAGTACAATACTGTAAAGTACTATTGTACATGTTATAGTATTTTGGGGAGTGTTTTGAGGTGGGTTAGAATGGATGAATAGCTTTTCCATTCATTTTAATAGGGAAAGCTGATTCAAGATGCGAGTGATTGGAGTTATGAGGACGGTCATGGAACGAAATAAACTCATAAATCATGGTACCACTGTTCAGGATGTGCATCATTCCAGAATTGGAGGACATCGTCTGTCCCTGCTCATCCATGCACAAAATATAGAAACATGCATTTGCTGTGTAAATTATAGCTGTCCCGAGACTGAAATAAAAGTGATTCCTAAATATCATTTAAAAGACCAAAAAGCTCTTGATCACCCCCTCACATGACCCCCCACTCTTATTAAAACTTTTTTAGCCACCAAGAGTGAGTGACATGACTTAGCAGAAATGGCCTCAAGCTAAATGCTTTCACCCTGGGTATGTTCATGGTCATTCCTCGCCTCTAGTTTTCATACTTTTTTCAAGTTTTTTTTTTTCATAATGGAGACCCTGTTACCTATATTATCATTAAAATAACATTTAAAAAAAAATATATATATATATCGCCAAGTTTCTTTTTGACCAGTTAGCATCAAAGCTTACACGGCTAGCATGTACTCTTGAGCAACAACTAACATTCGAGCTGATTTACAACCATGTTAATGTAATTGTAATATGAAACTAAAACTAGTACTCAAATGAAATTTACTAGTTTTTTTTCAATTGTTATTTTGTAATATTTTAGGTGCTTCGTATCTCTAACGGGGTTGCACCAAACACAGCAAAATATATGAGGTGACAAATAATATATCTTGCATTGCGCCTTTTCATGGTCAAGTCCCTATCAAAATATTACCTTTTTTTTTTTTTTGACATAACAAAAAATTTGAAAATAAATTGTTGGTTTTTTAGAAATATTGATGGCAAAATTGTCCTGCAATTCTGGAATAACTCGCAAAATAAGATACTATTTTCAAATTGCAACGTTTTCATCAATTGTGTGATTAAAACTCCCGTTCTTCTCACACATATAGTGAAATGTGAAAATCACCCGCTTGAGTTTGCTTTGTGTGTGTAGTTGGCTCGCTTTCCCCCTCTTCCGTAACCGTGACGATACTGATGTCATAGTCCACGCCAGGCTCCAAACCACGAAGCGTGTAATAACCAGCCGATGCGTCCACCATATCTTGAAAAATGGGCAAGCTCTCGCCCGCCGTCGTTACCGTTATCCGGTAACCCGTTAGGGTCGAATAGTTCAGAGGGATCCAGCGCAGGCCAATGGTGGTGTCAGTTATGTCGACAAAGTGAATATGTCTCGGTGGACGTATGTCTGCAAGGGTTAGGCCAGGTGCAAAGCGCAAGCAACATTAGAAAGACACAAAGACAATGATTACCAAACATGGATTATGAATTCAATGAATTAAACATTCAGTGCCAGGATGGATACATTCAACATTCAAATCTGACGGAAAATCGACACTTAAGGGCATGCTCCACTCATTTGATTATGACACACAAGACCTTCATGCAAATGTTAGCCAAAGACCCCAGCAGGTTATGATGGAGAAGGCTGGATTAAACCACACATTAACATTTGTTAAACTCCAAATAAACCATAGCATCATGTCACAAACAATAATAAACAAGAAAATTGTCTTGCGTTGATTCTTTGGCAGCAGACAGCGTAGATTTTCGGGAATTAAAAATGGGATTTTGCTAAATTATTATAGTGTTGAGAGGTGTATGTTGCATTGGAAGAACATGTGATCATAAACAACCACAATGTATCGCGAGGGTTTATGTTTATGATCCTGTCTAGGTTGCATAAATTGCACTAAAATAAACAATCGGCTTCCAACAAGAAAGTCTAAACCGCCCTCTGAATGACACTGAATAAAATATGTCACAATTTCATCGTTTCAGAAAACAATTCCATGTTGTAAAAACGCTTTACTACGGTACTGAAGCACTTCTTCCAGAAATCTACACCATGCTAGACTATTTCTTTATTTTCCGACAATTTCTTATTTTTATTTTACATTTCAAAACTGTTATCTGTACTTCCCACTCACATTGTCAAAATATGCGATGACTCCTTGCGGCTGGTTCCAAGTCAGCCAACTTCAAAACTGTGTTGCTGAAAGCGCCATATGTCGCGATAATGTATGTATGTTTTAAGGAACATAAAACAGGGAGCATTCACGACAACAGCAACAGATTCATATATTTAAGAGAATTGTTTTGATGTCGTCGGCGACAAGCACGATTCGTCTAGCCTAAAAACCACAAGCTTCTGTCACTCATAAATTCCCTTACCTGACATAAACACACAGGTCAAGCGCACTTGTTCAGCTGTTACCAGTCACCAATTTAGCATTTCTTTTGTCTTTGAGAACACATCATTTTGAATCTATTCATTTGAATCGACCGCACAATGCCTTGACGTGACATGTTTGATCTTTATCTGAAAGTTGTTAGCTTCATCACCGTCTGGAAAGTGCGTGAACGGAGGATGCGTTTTGATTGGCCACCTGAATTCCTGTTCTCAGAATGTTGCTTGCACACAGTGAATTTTCCATCTCGTGAAGCGAAGAATTAAACTTATTCGTCTGAAGGCCAGAGATGGTGCCATGGGTGGGTAGTTTAGGGCCTAAACGGTCTCACTTGATTTTTGCTCAGCAGATTGCTCCAGTATGAAACTCTAGCCTTCGTTCTGCGCAACAAAAATCGATGGGCGTGGGAAACAAAGATAATCTTTGTATTCCCTGATCTCATCCAGGTGTTTCTTTCATCGCTAACATCGAAACACACTTTGTACTCTCTACGCAAGAGTCAAGGCCTTTCCCTGTAGCACTTACCTGGTGTGATAACAGTGGACACTGGCACACTTTCCAAATGGTCCTTGACGGCGAAGACGCTTATGTTGTACTCCACCCCTAGATTCAGGTTATCCAGCATGCACGAGGTTTGATCAGCCCTCACAAACTCCTCGTTGCTGTTTCCTTTCTGTCCACTGGTCGGCGTGCTGGACACTCTGTAGCCGGTGATGTCTGTCGAGTGAGGGGGTGGAAAAAGACGTCAGATTTTGCTCATTCATGAGTCACTGTGAGAAGTCTTTTTGACTTTTTAGACCAGGAAAGGTACTTTCAGATTTCAAAGTCTAGACTTGGTGGGCTCTGAGCAACAGGGTCAATATTTACCTGGTGTTTTGGAGGCTGTCCAGTGGACGGTGAGATCTCCTGTGTCAGAGTTGGACTGGACTCTCAGGTCAGTGGGAGGGGACAAGGCTGCAAAAAGGTCACAGAACGAGCATTGGGACATTGATTCTGTGCAAAACAATCATTCAGTAGTCCCTGATAAGGGCCTGGTACACTGAGAACCCAAAAAGCGGGTGCTAAATTGCGTGTTCATGTTAATAGCGCCAATGGTGGGCGTGATCGACTAAGACGGCAGCACAAGTGGCGAGAGATGTCAAAGAATTCATGAAAAAAAAGTGCCGGTGGAAGAGGGGAAACTAACCTTGGGTATTTCCCCACAAAGTTTATCTGCGTAGGGAGCAAGTGAAACAAAAGTGCAAAGAATTTTGAGGCAGCCAGAAACCGCATAAATTGTTTAGTTTGATTTAACTCGTCCCAGTGGTGTGGTAATTCACGGTATTTGCCTATCCTGCATAATATTGCATTTATAACCTGGAACAGCACACCCCACAAAATTGACCTGGAAGAGGAAAGCACCAATTGCCACATTATAATGAATGATCCTAGACGCAAGGAGATACAGAATTGATGCAGAGTTTTGTCATAGGTGATATGGCATGACTCCTTCTTGTGACTGGCTTCAATTCAGGCCGCTGATCATTCAGAAGCTCAAAAATTGCATCACCTAAAACATTTTTTTTTCCAGGAGAAGAACAAATCCGTTCTCCATCCCCTCACATCTCATTTTGGAAAAGAGAGAGCAGGGAGAATGGATATTTTCCACTCCCGTTAGTATAAATATTCTTTGGAAGTAATCTTTTCTTTTGCTGTCAAACTATCACATTTAGGATGGTCGCACAGATTTCTGTAAAATTTGTTCACACCTGCCATTCATACTGGCTGTTGACAGACGCAAAATAGGCCACCGCGACAACATTGTATGTGCCAATCAACATATTTGCATCTACTCTTTTTTAAATGTTATTTGGCATGTATTGCAGATGCATTCCTGTGTGCTTCCGGGTAGTCACCGGTTCATAAATGAGTGTTTGACAGTTACTCACAAGTGACAACGTTGCGGGTGATGGGGTTTCCACGGGGGCGTCCATTGAAGATGGGCTGAACGCTGTATGTGTACTGAGTTCCAGGAATCAAACCGCTTACATAAAGGCGTCCAGTGTCAGAGGTTCTGTGTCTTGGAGACTCTCCTTGCTGGCTGGGGAGCACAGACAGCTGGAAAGAAGATCAGGTCACTAAATGAGAAGAGCACACATGACTGTAGACCGCAAAGACATGACATCATAGTGGTGAGCCTCTCATAGAGATCAAATCTACGCTCCTCGTGAAAAGTTAGTGACATTGGGATTTTGGGTGAAAATTCGGGGTGAACTTCATTTGACCTTTTCTTTTTCTTTTTTTTTCCACTGCTCAATGCTTTAAAACCTTTTGCACAATGTGCTGCTCTCTAACAAGGAATTGAATAACAAAATTCTGGATAAAACCAAAACCAAAAGGCATCCTTGTGAATTTACAAAACTAGAGTGGAAGTACCAAAATGGGTATTGCTCATGGGTATGGGAGTACAGGTAACATGCTAACATACTTTCATAAAGTCTTTTACTTTTATGTAGCGAGCTTGTTGTGGGTACTACCTTGTAGCTAAACCTGCGGACAGGTATCCAGGTGATGATGATGGAGGAATCAGTGACCTCAGTGTTGAACGCAGGTGCATTTCCCATCTGGGGAGCTGGAAACATGATATCACAATTACAAACCAGGAGTTTATTCCACTCGAAGCGGATGAGGGGGTTTGTTCCCACGCAAGACAGATCGTGCAATCGTTCACATAGCTGACTTCTGACTGTGACCGGCTCTAAGATGCACCGTGACGCCAAAGACGCTATTGAAAATGGATTGCTACTGTTGAAACAATCGAAACCAGTCTTAGTTTTCAAACTACATTTTGAAGGTCTTGATGCTGTCTCGGTCTCCATTCCAAAAAGTCTGGGTCTTGTCTTGATCTTGGTGAGCTCCGGTCTTGAGCATAACGCAAATGTAAATATCATCCGGTTTTATCTCTTACACCCACCTGTGGTGAAATGCGTGGTTATGGGCTCACTAAGCACACTATTCAGCTCAGAGTGCAGAGTAGCAGTATAATCAGTTTCGGGACGCAAATTCCTCAGAGCGTATTGGGTGACACCGCCGGGGATTCTCTTCTCAATAGGACTGGAGCCCTCGATGCTCACGAAGAGACGATAGCCAGACACGATAGCACGGGGAGCTTCCCAACTGACCAGAGCGCTGTCTGGGCCAATGTCAGTGAACTGCACGTTGGTGGGAGCATCCGGTTCTGGTGGGGAACAGAAAGTAAGATGCATTGGCGTTTATTCCCACAAATTCACTTTCCAAATTTAGAAAAAAAAAAAATGCAAAATTTTCAACCCTCCTCAGAACATCACGTACTGGTATACATCTCTCCCATTAGTGGCTCGCTTTCCACACCCCCGTTAATGGCGTAGACATAGAAGCGGTATAGAGTGCCCGGCTGCAGGTGGGTGATGTCAGCGTAGGCGTTGGGCGACACCGGCAACTGGAGGGGTCTGATCTCGGTGCCATCAGGCCCGACAGGGGAAAAGGTGACCCTGTAACCCGTCACCTCGCTGGGTGGCCCATTCCACGTGATGGTGATCTTCACATCTGTGACCTCATAAAACTGCAGGTCGGTGGGGGCGGCCACCTCCTCTGTGGCACAAAATCAATGAACACAAATGAATTGACAAAATGAAACATTCGCTCACCAGGCATCTACAGATACATTTTAATTATGTGTAAACCATTTGAGCATTATGAATGAAAATGTTCCTTGATAGCCAGTTTAAGGTCCATGTACTAGTATACTCCTTGTCGTCACCAGTAGGAGTACTTTGGTGGACTGTACTAGTTGGACAATTCCAGGAAAAACTGTGGTGTTTGATTGATTAGTTGTGTTTTCTGCATTACTAGTAAAATGCAAAATTTTGTGACTTTGCATTGTTTATATATCCACATCAGGGAGAAAAAGTAAGAGACTGCTGGAGAACTTTCAGTTCATGCCAACAAATTGAAGTGTTTGTGTGAGGTAACATGTCACGATTCATGTTCCAGATTAAACAGACGTCAGAAGAGAAATGTGCTTCGACAAAACTGTTTCCAGCATCTGGCTTTACTTTTTAAAGCCTAATAAACCATTTTTATCTTGACAAGTCAATAATCCAGCTGCAGATAAGATAAGGACTGACAGAGAGTGTTTCTTGGTGAGAGTTGCATGTGTTCACATTTTTCTCCTATTCTGTGCATGGGTCACACAGAGGTCATTCAGGGGCCACAATGTACTCAAATTGTCGAAAAAAAACCCCCCAGTTTACAGCTTACGACTTCTTTGGTCAAACATACCTGGTTGAGAAGATCCAGCCGTCTGGACCTGGAGAAAAACAGGCTGACTTTCCTGGTTCTCCTCTACAGCAAAGATGCTGATGTTGTACAGCACACCGGGGTGAAGGTCAACCAGGGTCACTGATGTCTCCGTGTCTGGCAGGTTGAGCTCGGTGCTGCTGCCCTCCACGGAAGGCGTGTACACCACACGGTAACCTGATTGCACACGGATGCAGACGGTCAACAACCATACGTGTACCGTACAACTTTAGATATCCTAATAAAGTTGTTGCGTTGCAACATTCCATATGGGAGGAACAGAAAATCATGGGAATAAATATGAAATTACAAAATTGAAGGTTGGCTTTTAATACGGAAATTCACTGTCGTTGGGCAACATGTATTTGATCATAATCCAGAGTAAAACAACCAAATGTAATGCAACTACAGCGATGCCCTGACTTACGAGTGCCCCAACATACGAGTTGTTCAGTTTATGAGCCTTCGCTTCATGATTTTTTTGCCTTGCTTTGAGAGTCAAAATTTGCTTCAGATGCGGCGCTGCTCAAATGAAACAGAAGAAAAACATTACATTTTAGCCTCAGTGAGATACCTTGCCGTTACATGACCCTTGATTTCATGTTGATTTCCCAAACATTCCCATAATTCCTGCGGAACATTTCCCCCAACTTTCTGGCAATTTATTAGACATCATCTACCGCTTACGGCACATAAAACCAAAAGTTGATTACCAGTAATAGGAGCTTGAGGCCTGGACCATCTAATGCGGATCGACGTCTCCCCGACATCATCGATAGCGTGCTGAGCGGGAGTGTCAGGAGCTGGGGGAAAAAGGCGGCAACATTGGATTATTTTTTATTTCAAAGACTTATTCCAAAAGAAAGACCGTGAGACACGAGCACCGACACGTGTTGTCAAAGTTAAGGTATAGTGTTTTTACAGTAACTAATAATAGTTAAGTTGCAGTATGTACAGGAGCAGACCAATGTGAAACCAGAATTTGACTCTTAAATGTCTCTTTTGGGGTCTTCTATCCAGAACATTTGGAAATTTGTAGTTGTAATTTATTTTGTTGATGATGAAGAGTTTTAAGATGGAATGGTTTGAATCAGTCAAGAAGTGTAGAAGGTAAAACGTTACATTAATTTGGTAGTGTCAGGGAATAATGGAAAAAAAAGTGGGAATTTGGGGGAATGTGAATGAATGACAAAGTAGTGCTTTGCCGCCAACTTGTGGCATCTATAGGTAATTATAAACCTTTTTAAAGAGGGCTTTTTCACTGTGGAAGGCAGGGCTCAGACCCTGGGAATCATTTATTTTTGTTTTCATGATTTCTTATGGAGAAAAAAATATTCTAAACCAGGCAAATCAAATTAGAAAAGACACTGGTTTTAATGGTTGCGCTGTCCAGCGCTCGTTTTCACCTGTCGTCTGGGATGTTGACAGGATGAGGGTGGCATCTCCGTCATCGGGAACCTCATAGACATTGACGTTATATCTGCGCCCTGGCAGAAGGTTACCAATGGTGACTGAAGTGGACGTTCCAGGAAGGTCTGAAACAGATAACGTAAAGGTTACGGGATGAACACTCCTGCATTTTGGGTCTACACTTGCGCAACACCTTTCTCTGTATTTACCCAAGACTTGCCGCGGTGCGCCCTCCTCACTGAGCTCATACTCCACTCTGAAACCAGAGATGGTGGCCGAGGCCGAAGTCCAGGACACGACGAAGCTGTTTGAAGTGATTTCCGTCACAGATTCGGAGGTGTCAACCAGCGGCGGAGGCTTGTTCGTCTCTCCCTCAGAGGTTTCCACTTGAGAGGAGAAGAGATATCGTTTAGTTATGTAACCGTACGGTTCATGGACATGGAAAGTTGAAAGTAGATAAATAATCACCCATGAGGTTCATCAGGCGTCCCTAGAAAACTGTCCATATGAAAAGTGGTTTGAAGCGTTTATGCAATATCCTTGCTATCCATTTACGAGTATGTTCTTTGTCCTCACTAGTAAGACAATTTAGCACACTGGTAGGATGACTGTATCTTACTAGTTTTTTTGCAACTACTAATTGTCCATTGCTGCCCTCCACTACTTTCTGAACTCAGGTCGGACAACTTTGATCTACTTGTAGAACTACTACAGTACGTATTACTGGTGATGTAAAATTGTCCACTAGTTTACATTTCTGGGCAACCAGGATCCTAGGCGCTACTAGTCTGTGACACAGACCTACTAGTTTACTAAATATGGTTCATGTATTAATGGGTCAAAGTGGCACTACTAGTGGAAAAACCCCCCCAAAAAAAACCATTATTTGTCAGACATAGTCATTCCACAAGTGCAACTTAATCATTCTATTCAAGTGCTGAATGTGTATTGGTATGAGTTAAGTTAGATATCTTTGATACCAAATCAATACTCATGAGGGACAATCTAATGGCTCTTTAATTAAAAAGAACAAAAATGCTCAGGTTTGATCAACATTGTCAGGAAGATATTTATCTAACAAGGGTGTTGGTTATTTTAGAGGACGTTTACAGATGTAAGAAATTCTGACTTCTAATATTTGGGTTATCTTTGGCTAAATGAATTGAGAACTGTAACTCATCCTCGGATGATCTACCTCATTTCAACTAGCAAAGGCAGCATTTTTGACATAGCTATTGTAGTCGAATGTGCGGGTGTGAGTTGATGGCAAGACAACATTTCATTGCCGTTGAGTAAAAAACACACATGGCCATTTTTGCCATTTTTATAAAAAAATATTTCATGTAAATGGGGTGTCCGTGTTTCGCACATCACAGACTTTTAACAATGACAAAAATGGACACACATGTTTTTCACAGGGCGGAGATGATTTGGAAACGTGTAGGTTTACTCACAAGAACCATGGGTGGTGGTGAAATCGAAACGCGTGACCTCCCGCTGTCCGTAGCGCAAAATGCTGATCAGCTGACCCTCATAGGTGACCCCCGGACGCAGACCGGAGATGGTGTAGGAGTTGAGGTGACCGGGAACAACCACCTCCCTCCAGGGGCTGCGAGAATTTTTCTACAAACAACAAAGGTGAGAAGAATGACGACCACTTTTGAAAGAGGTGAACAGGTTAACAAGTTAAAGTTATGTTGCTTCAATAGCAGGACTACGACCATGTGGATGTTAACTCATGCACAGTTTTGTCAAACTAGTAACCTGCAGTTGTTTTAGTTGTATGCCAAAGTTATCCTTCTATCCATCCATTTACTGATCCATTTTATCCTCACAAGGGACGCAGGGCATGCTGGAACCTATCCCAGCTGTCTTCGGGCAGTTAGCAGGGGACACCCTGAACCGGTTGCCAGACAATCGCAGGGCACACACAGACCAACAACCATCCGCGCTCACACTTGCACCTAGGGACAATTTAGAGGGTTCCATTAACCTGCCATGCATGTTTTTGGAATGTGGGAGGAAACCAGAACACCCAGAGAAAACCCACGCAGGCACAGGGAGAACATGCAAACTCCACACAGGAAGGCCAGAGCCAGGATCAAACCCATGACCTCTGCACTGTGAAATTGACGTACCAACCACTGGACCAACCAGCCGCCCGTTATCCTTCTTGCGTGCAGTAATATGATAAAGTAGTAGAAAGCATCCCGCAACCCAAAGACAAGCTTTTTAGGTAAAATAAATACTTTCAAGGTGTGAATGTGAGTGTGAATGGTTGTTTGTCTATCCTCGTATGTGCCCTGCGTTTGGCTGGCGACTCGTCCCGGGTAAACCCCACCTTTGGCTAAATATCAGCTAGGATCGGGTCCATTTCAAACAACCCCAACGAAGACAAGCGCTAATAGAAAATGGATGGCTGGCTACCCTAATGTAGTACTGAAACCAATAAGGGAGCAGAGTAAAAAGACAATGAATATACAAATCATGAGTATCAGTGAGACAGTGAGTCGCTATTGTGACTCACAATCTTCCACTTGAGGATGTATTGCGTGATCTGAACAGATGAGGGCGGGTTCCACTGGATGGGGTGCGAGTCTGGCTGTTTACCCGCCTCCGTGATGATGACTTGGACTGGCCTGTGGCCACCTGGAAAGTTGCAGCGAGACTCGATGAGAGAAAGAAGAAGCTGGAGGCGACATCCAGTACGTTAACATGATGGTGTTACAGTACTGCAGCTGTGGTTTGGTGTGGGTGAAAGATGGCTTCTGTGACACTTTGGCACAACCAAAGCACCAGTTCACAGTGTGGCATAACACCTGAGTACTATGCTCACCGCTATTTATCCGCCCACCTTTATTGGCATCTCTCTCTCTCTTTCATTGGTGCTGGTCAGACCTCTACAAAAATATTTTGGTCTGGTGGGACTTGAGAATGAGAGCTACAGTATAAAGTTTGACATTGTACAAGTCCTTTTTTAATTTTAAGCAATGGGTGAGAATGATCATGAGGAGTAGAATATGTAGTAGAATAAATGTTTCCCACCTTGGTAATTCTGCTGGGGTTCACACCTCATTTCTCCAATCCCATTGCCGTAGCAATAACAGCGATAGTGGATGCCATGGATGACTTTGTCCCATGACTCTCCAATTTGATAGAAGGCCCTTGTCTGGGGTTCCTGACACTGATCTGTTGTAGGAGACAACAATGACGTGCTTGCAGTTGTTTAACTAGCCAAATAACAGCATACATTTCAATGAAATAACACATTTGGAGTCTAAGAGCAAACAACAAATTTTACACACCTGCTCAGCATTCACAGCTGAGACCTTGAAAACAAGTCACATGACACCAAGAGTGAATTTCTTTTTTACTAATTGCACCCAATTTGGACAATTTGACTTATGGATGTTCACTTTTGTTGCTTCAAGTTTAAACATTAATGGCTGCGCGTTAAGTTAGTTTGAGAGGGCAGATTTTCCCATAATGACATTACAGTACCCTTTTACTGAAAACGTATTTCTTTTTGAACAATTTGTATGTTTAACCTGAATCTTTGGATTATGACCTCTGTTGTGATTCGACGCAAATTTAGTCACAATACAGATAGAAGTTCAAATCAACCAAGCCATTAAAACCCTGAAAAGTGAATTCAGAGATTTGTTTCAAAGCACATTTTACATGTTGGAAAATAATTGCTGACAAACATATGCAAAGACTGAGAAATATGTACTACTGGATTGTGTATATAGCGCAATAAACAGTTTTCGTGATTTGTCAGGCGTGTCTCGAAACTGGCGTCCAGTGAAACAATTTGGCTCAGGCCCCCCACTATGTCAGAACTTGAGTACCTTTGTCCTCATCAGCGGTTATCCTTTGCAATTGCAAGTTAGTTATTGCTATTAGGTACATTTCTACCGCTTCTGTATGCAGTTAGCTAGTTAGCTCACTATGCTTGCGGCCTAAAAATGCATCTTTCCGGGTTGCCATTATTAACAGAAGGGATTGTTGTTGTCATTTAAATCCCCAAGTGAGGAAGTGACACCACAAAGGAGCACCGAAGCTTGTTTGCTCATGAGCTAGCCAGTGGCTAATGCCGCTCGTCACGTGGTATATATTTCTAACCACTGGAGGATTTAAGTGGATAGATTTTCACAGCCCGAACATGTAAGGATGTGTTGGCATAAGAAATACAAGCCTTAGCATGTATTTATCAGTGAAATAGATGCTGTGCGTTTGAGTGCAAAGGCAATGGCTTCATTTTCCATATTTTGAAGCCTCATTTTATATACTTGGCATGGACGATTTTTTTTTTAACCATTCAAATTTGGCAGAGTTGTTCACAACACTCTTTTATCTGATGTGTCAAATTCAGAAGTCATTTATTTTCACGTTACAGAGACTTTGAGACTTGAGACTAATTTATTTTGTTCCACCAAGGCCAAGAGCATACCAATAGCATCGCACTTCCATCGTCCGCGTCCCTGCCCATAGCAGGTGCAGTTCATCATGTAGCCCTCATCATGGCGCTTGGAGAACTCCTGGTTGACATCATAGGTCAAGCCCTCCACAATACACTGATCTGGACACACAAAGGTCAGAGAGTAACACGCGCTGTTGACAGGTGACATAACTCGCGTGCTTCGTGACATCTTGCGGCATCTCACCTCGCAGCTGTGAGTGAGCGATACAATTCCATTCCCCGCGACCATTGCCGAGGCACGTGCACTCCATCATGTGGCCCATGACGTCATGCCGTTTGTCCCATTTGTCACCAACGCGGTGCATGACACCGTCGTTAGTTGTGCACACCTCCTCATGGGCTATGGGAAGGCATCACAAATAAGAACAAAAAGTACTCTCTGTGTTTCCATAGTACGCACACAGGCGCGTGGGTATTGATTTGTTTCTGTTTGAGTACAGGTTAGTCCAATGTAGTGTATGCCAAACACTAAATAACACAAAAACTGACTCCACGTCAGTTAGTGGAGTTCACCCAGCTTTATTGTCTACAAATTGCCTAAAGAATTAAGCCTCTGGGCTCTATGTTGACTATTTGTGACTATCTTTATCTCTGTTTTTGAAGCATTTTAGCTGTGTTAATCCAAATGCAATGAAACTTCACAATTGAGTGACTTCCAACTCTTAAAATAAACCAATAATATTCTGTTTATGTCAAATGTAACTTTTTGGCTCTATCCTGGCCACTTTAGGCAAATTGAAACACATGAAAATGACATTTTTATGTATTGGATTGAATCATACACTTTGGGTGAAATGGCTTACATTCGAGAAATTCCTGAATTTCTTGTGCATGGTAGTTGGTTGAGCACTCTAAATTGTCCTTTGGTGTGATTGTGAGCACAAATGGTTGTTCGTTTCTGTGTGCCCTGGGACTGGCTGGTAACCAGTGCAGGATGTACTCCGCCTACTGACCGAAGACAGCTGATAATTGATGGATGGGTGTATTTCGCAAGTGTTGGCGGCAGGAATTTGAAAATGTACATTGGTTGCATATGAGTCAAATGTGGTAAACTGATGTAATTTCCGAGAAAGGAAAAATAAAATTAAAAAAAATGTCACTTCACCACATTTTAATCATGCGTAATCGATATACAGAGACAAGAGAAGTCAAGTTGGGCTAAAATGGGTCCTAAAGTAGTACCTTGGTTCAAAAAAGAGCATTATGTGTACAATGTCGGGAAGAATTCAAGCTAACTGCAGTAGCAATTGTGCATGTTACGCATGACAGTAACACGCCTCCAATGCGGTAAGGAGGCCAACTTAAAAATAAACTATACCTCAACAAATAGTCTATGGACATTAATGCCGAAGTATGCTTTTATTTTGGAGTTGTTCTCTGCAGCGTGTTGCAGCGTAATGAGACTTGACTCATCCTGTTTTCCAGGCTGTGTTTGGGCATCACAGATGGTTGCTATCGACGTCAAAAATACAACGTTGTCCTGAAATAACGTTCAATCCCTAATTCAGGACGTTGAGCAGCACAAGCCGTACTAACAGCGCTCTACTTAATAGACCAAAATGACGTTCAACACTTTGATGCTGAAAACCTGACCCAGAACATAGAGCATATTATTGTAAAGAAAAAATTTGACCTGCCCTCCCCTTTAAGTCAATTCAAAGGACTATTTTTTCAGGATGGCCGATGATAACTGCCTGATCATAAATGTACATATGACCAGTGACCACGCATCCGAATAAATTAACAGACACTTCTCCTTGCATGCAAGTTTGTATTCAATTTTGTCAATCATTATTCTTAAAAGTGGACCTCACACACTCACCAGCCATGGGGCAGAATCCAAAGTGTTGATCGGCATCATAGTTGTACGTGGTTCCGCACCACTTCATGCTGTCACGACGGCCATCAGATGTGCAGTCGGTGTAGTTGCGGCCGCTGTACAGGTAGGGGAAGTGGCAAAGGGCGCCGTTGGAGTTGCCTCCTCGTGTGGCCACAATGGCTGGTAATGATGTGGATGAAACAATGCTACCTTAAATACTATTCATTTTACATGAAGATTGTAAACATTGCCCTGAGCCAAGAATATGCAACAGACCTACAGACCAAAATGGAAAAACCTGTTTGTGTGAGTTTTGTCTACACAGCCTACGTGATTATCAACTTAAACACCTAAAAATTAGTCAAAACATAATTGTGAATGGCATCTTTCATTCTTCTTACCATTCTTCTCAGTACAGAAAGAGTACTGCTGGTCTTGCTCATAGTCTGAGGTGGTCGAACACCACAGTTGGCCATCCGTGCGTCCGTCCGTGGTGCAGGAGTAGTAGGTCTTCCCCATGAAAACAAATGGGAATACGCAGGGCTGGCCATTGGAGTTGCCATTGTAGACCTGATTTCGGGCCTCTGGACAAATCAACAATTTCAATTTGCTGTTAATTGATGGTTTTGAAATCTGGAAGCTATTATTTTTCTCCCATTCAAATTTTCCAGTCTTCAATTCGTAAAAGCTGGGAGCATCCTAGTGATGGCAAGTAACTTACCCGTTTTTAGCCATCTCATGGGGTGGCTATTTTGCCACTGACTGTCAGCTGAAAATGATTCACCTGTTTTCTGAGTTTGGTCATGTGATGTTCACAAGGTAAGCCCTGATTGGTCATTGTCACTTGAGTTACTGTGATGTGATATTCCGTCAGCAGCAAGCGACAAAATGGCCACTCCCTGAAATGGCTAAATACGGATGGATTTTAATAAGAATGCCCTGTCGACTCTAGTTGGGGTGCATAGAATATCTTATGCTCAAGACTATTTTGACTTGACTTCCCTTTTAAGTTGATTGTTCAGATACCTGGAATTCATTTTTATTTTTCTGAAGACTTTTTCCCTTTACTCCCATCTCTACATCTGTCCTTTTTACTGCTTACTTTGACGAAGTAAGCTTGTGTAGACAATAACACAATGAAAAACAGATGTCAAGTCAGAGAAGCAATGTAAATAAAGAGAGGCTAAGTCCACCGCAGCTGTTATTTGCATTGATTCACTGAGATATCCCGTGAACCAGGGTGCATTAATGACGGCACAACAGGTTCAGAAAAATTGTATGATGTGCTCCGGAGAAATTTTGTTTTTGGGGTTGCAGTTCTGTCCATTAATTATTGCTCGCACAGATCAAAATTCTGAGACGTCAATGGGTCCGGTCACAATTACCAAGATGTTTAGAACGCTGACACTTGCACTAAAAACTCAACTTAACTAATGCAAATGGGAAATTATTGGTGATTGATTTTAGAGTGTTTGAAGTGCTCATTCATTTTTTTTTTTTTAATAGCACAAGGATGGCAGCCGCTTTTTAGGTTGCTAATGTCAGTTTTCAACATTAGCAAAGCTATAGGATCACTTTACTTTAATGCCCAAAACATCATGCAACATTACATTTCAGTCCATACTTTGAAACCTTTACTCAAGTAAAGTAGTAGAGTTGAGTCAATATTTCTCGTTTTACCAGAGTTATTTCACTCAAGGACCTTTCCCCTTACAAAGGTACTTAAGTAAATAGTGTGATTACTTTTTCCACCTGGAGCATTTCCAGACAACGTACAAACTCTGCAGTTGCACCTAACGCTTTGTCAATTGGTGAATGGAATAACAAAGCACAGCCTACCAAAGATTTGTCTTAAAAAGTTTCATCGAACCCCAAATGAAGTAGAGAAGCTTGTCTTTTGCACTCACCCCACTCCTGACAGCTGACTCCATTGCCCAGACAAGTACAAAGCATCTGTTTGCTGCCCTGGCTTCTGATCCAACGCTGTCCGTCGTAGTAGGTGGCTCCAGAGTCGGTGCGGCAGGTTCCTTCAATGGGAGGCTCCGTCTGCAGCTGAGGATGGAGGGGGCTCACCACCACCGAACCTGTGACAGTTAAAAATCAAAGCAAAGGTAAGTGTCAACGGCGGGTCACGCGGGTGTCGAAGTGAAGAGTGTTGTGTTTCCTTTCTCACCTTGGCCTGCATTGTGTCGCTCACACTTCCACTCTCCTCGACCGTTTCCCAAACACAAGCATTGCAGCGTGTGCCCACTGGCGTCATTCTTGGACCACGTGTCTCCAATGCGGTAGGACATTCTGGTGTCCTGGTCATTGCAACGGTCTGGGCGGGGAACCAGAGGAGTCAGAACCGGCTACGAAAATATGACCAAACTGTGTGTATCAGCTTACTCCTAGAGGTGCATGTGATACGGCCATTTCCCTCGCCCAGGCAAGTACAGTCCAGCATCATCCAGCCTTGGTAGGGTTTCTCCCACGTCTCCCCCACCACATACGACGAGGCAGCATTGTTGTCGTAGCAACGCTCAGCTGGGTAGAAAAGTAAGCATGTATGGAAAACTGTTTCAGCATTTATTTGATATCCTGGATCTCTAGTTTGAGGTCCACGTACGAGTGCACTCTTTGTCCTCACAAATAAGACAATTCAGTATGCACTTTTGGCCAAGTTGTATGCAATTAAAGCTTACTAGTAACACTAGGCTCAACCAGTAGGCATGTGTCATGCACTAGTAGACTCCTGGACCCTACTACTACTAGAAACACCAAAATATAGAATGACTGTAGTTGCCTCACTATCCATCCATCCATCCATCCATCCATCCATCCATCCATCCATCCATCCATCCATCCATATCTTAATCTTAATCTTAATCTTAATCCATCCATCCATCCATTTTCTACTGCTTATCTGGGGTCAGGTCGTGGGTGCAGCGGCTTTAGCAGGGAAGCCCACACTTCCCTCTCCCCAGCCACTTCTTCCAGCTCTTCCCGGGGAATCCCGAGGCGTTCCCAGGCCAGCTGGGAGACATAGTCTCTCCAGTGGGTCCTGGGTCATCCCCGGGGCCTACTGCTGATGGGACATGCCCAGAACACCTCACCAGGGAGGCCTCCAGGAGGCATCCTAATCAGATGCCCGAGCCACCTCATCTGGCTCCTCTCGCCGTGGAGGAGAAGCGGCTCGACTCTGAACCCCTCCCGGATGACACAGCTTCTCACCTTATCGCTAAGGGAAAGCCCGGACACCCTGAGGAGAAAACTCATTTCGGCCACTTGTATCCGTTGCCTCACTACTTGTCACCAAAGTAGTCTTACTAGTGTACAGGAATGTCATATAGTTGTGAAAGGCAGCCGTGGACAAATGTTACTAGTAAGGCACAGTTTTACAAGTGCGCCTAGACGATCTATCCCTGTGCTGAATTGTCTTACAAGTCAGGCCAAAGGGTGTACTGTCCGAATTCATGGACCTTATGATGGATGCCATGGATATTCAGCATGAACTTTGTCCTCACTATAAAGACAACTTTGGCATACGTACTAGATGGACAACTAAATTTTTTTCATGAGGCAAAATGAAACACGACTTGAAAATTGTAAGTTACTAGACATAGTGATGACATAAAATTCTACTGGTTAAGAGGTTAGGAATGGGGTTAATAGTGTGCAGACATAACTAGTGCCCAGTTTTGCTTCACTAACTTGTAGTTGTCCTAATAGGATGTCAAAGTGTGCATAAATGTCATACAGTCCTGGAAGTGAGACACAGTTGTTTAACTGCATCCAAGTTGTTCTACTAGTGTGCTGAATTTCCTTACTACTATGAGAAGCCGTTCATTTGATCTTTGGTATCCACTCTAATGTCCATGTACTAGTGTACGTGCTTTGTCCTCATTAGTACTACACCTCTGGCATGCTCGGAAACTACATGAGAGGCAAAACAATGGACTAGTTGACAACTGTGTGCTACTGGTGCTACTCGTGACATAATAAAATTCTACTAGTTCACATCTAGCACTTCACTGGTAATACTAGCGGTGTGCAAACATCAACTAGTGCACAGTTTTGCCTCACTAGTAAAATGTTCTACACAATACACCAAAGTTTCTTCCACTTTGTGTGCAGTAATGTCATACTGTAGTGCAAAAAAAAAAAAAAAAAAAAAGCATTGAGACAGAGTGGTTCCACAAGTGCACTGAATTGTTTCACAAGTGAGTACAAAGAGGGTAACAGATCATGGGCCTCAAGCTGGACACATGGATATTGGATAAATGTTGAAATCTCTCTATTTAGTGAAACCCATATTTTAGGCTTGAGAGACTTGGCTATGAAATCCATGAAGATGATTTCGAGATGAGCAAAGAGGACACGTGTGCTGTCACACTCTTTGTTTGACTGGCTCGTTAAATATTTACAGCAATATTAAACACAAGGTGGTCTTTGAGTTTGTGAATGTGGTTTCATTGACTTTGCATTCTGGCCTATCCCAACCAGTCAAAACATGTCCATTTAGTAAACATTACCCACCCACAGGCTTGCAGGTCCACTCTCCTTTGCCATTTCCAAGACACACACACTCCAGCATGTAGTCAGCAGTATCATGAGGCCTCTGCCAGGTATCCCCGATTTTGTAAGACCTGCCGCCTTCATGGCAACGATCTGCGAATGACAATGTGATAAGGTTCATTCAACTAGGAGGGAGAATATTTGCCTGTGAGAAATGCTGTCGCTCTGCTTGAATGTGTTGATGCTCTTTGAAGTTTTCTAATAGGTCACTACAGGGGAACAGTTCCCCCTTAGTGTTGTTGTTAATGGTTGTCCATCTCTGTATTTGCCCTGTGATTGACTGGCGACCAGTCCATGGTGTACGCCGCCTTTTGTCAGCTGGGATATACTCCAGCTCTAGCGAACTTTATCAGTTTGCTATACATTCTCGAGATCTTTTTAAGATCTTATTTGTTTTCAAATATTTAAATAGCTTCGCTCCACCTAACCTCTCTGAGCTCCTCCACCACTACACATCTGACCAGTGCCTCAGGTCTGCGGACCAGACATTATTAGAGGTAACAAGAACTAAGCAGAGGATCAGAGGGGACCGAGCCTTTGTCGTTGCTGGTCCCTCTCTTTGGAATGACCTCCCACTGAACATTCGGGAAGCCCCCTCGCTGCCCATCTTTAAAACTCGTCTCAAAACTCATTTGGATTCTTTGGCGTTTGACTCAGCATGACTCAGACTTGATCTTAGTTTTACTATTTTTACACTTTCTACTGTCTCCGGTGTTAATTTATTGTTTTATTGTTTATTGTTGAATATATGATATTTGCTCCATGTGCAGCACTTTGTATACAGCAGTAGTTGTTTTAAAGTGCTCCATAAATGCAGTTGAGTTGAGTTTGAACAATATAGAAAATGGATGGATGGATCTATGCTAATGTCCATCAGCCTCTCTCTGGTGTGTCATATTATATGTTAGCATTAGCGACCTTTTGCTAAATTTAATTCTATGGTTTGGTTGAATATTTGTATGTTTAAATGTGCACCCTTATGCTGTGTGCCCTGTTTGTCTGTGTTTATGCTAGTAGCCATTGTTGAAAGCTTTATATAACATCTGTTAATTTCAGTTCGCCCATCTATGGCATTTCACTTTGTATGTTTGCATTTAGACTTTCGTTAGATAAAATGTATGGTTCGGTTGAACATTTTGGAATATAAATATACTCTATTCACCTCTCTTAATAAGTTTCATTTCATTTTCTCAAAGTGATGTTATATGATCATCTCAGCGATCGCGGTATGTTGCACTCTAAAAAGTGTCGTTAAGTTGAAATATTTGGGTAGATCTGGAATGTATCCCCCAAAATAAACAGGGTTCCCTGTATGCACAAGTTAGATAAAGCTAATACAAAGCAAATACATTTTCTGTACAAGAACGTCAGTGTTGATCACGTAAAACTCTAAAGCATATTTTAGGTAACTCACTTGCGATGGTACAGCTGATCTTGCCCCGACCAGATCCGATGCAAGTGCAGTCCCACATCATTCCGTCCTTTGGTCTCTCATATGTTTCACCAACCCGGTATGTCCGGTCATTGTGCTTATCATAACAAGACTCCTCCACTAATAAAAGTCAAAAGGAAGCACAACATCATAACAAAATAGTACTCAGAAGTGCTGCCTGTGAACTAATTTCTCTTGCATTAATATGCACTCTAGTTTAATGAACTGCTTGCTTGACAAAGCCAAATACTATATACAGGAGAGTACTTGAATTTTCCCATTATAATGAATGTAAAGTAAAAAAACTCACTTACCTTCCGGCTTAGTTTTACATTTGATGCCTTGCGCTCCATTGCAGGTGCACAGCAGCGTGCTGCCCCGGTAAGTTTTCTCCCACTGCTCGTTCACTCTGAATGAGCGACCGTTTTCCTCGCAGCCAACTGCTGGAGAGATCATAAAAACATCTACAGGTCACGTCATATAGGTGACCTCACTATAAGAAACTGATTCATATATACGTGTTCATTTTTGTGGTTGTAGTTTCCCGCTTGTTTGAGATTTGAGGGAATCTTGGCACAAAATATTGCACTTGCACATCATACTGAGAGCTGTTGCTTACATTAACATCCAGATAAAAGGCATTTATTTGATATTTGATATTCAACTTAAGGTCCATGTAACAGTACGCTCTTTGTCTAAACTACTGGGAAAGTTTAGTGCATTGGTAGATCAACCATGTCTTGATGTTTTTGTTTTGTTTTTGTTTGCACTAGTAACACCACTAGGCCCATTTCATAGGTGGTGTCTCACACTAGTACCCTCCAGGACTCTAATAGTAGCACCAAATTATCCGCTAGTAGGTTTGGCTCACGAGTAACATATACTTGTACTATATAGTTGATGTGCAGAAAAAAATGTAGTTGTAAGACGCAGTCGCACTACTAGTACACTCGAGTCATTCTAATGCGCTGAATTGTCTCACAATAGGATAAATCGTGCATTAGTGCATGGACCTGAAGCAGGATAGCAAGGATATCGAATAAAGAGTCTAACAGCTTGTTTGAGCATGTATCCCAATAAGACAACTTTGGTACCCTAATGGGGCAAGCCCGTGTTTCTTGTGAGGCAAAATTGTGTGACAACGACATTCTAAATTCCTACAAGTGAACATTTAGCGCTCTAATAGTAGTGCACAGATTTTAGCTAATGCGTGTTGCACTTGTGCAGAAATGTGTCAGTTGTGGAAAGGATGGTGTAAAATGTTGTACTTATAAGTCACAGTTATTGTTTTTTGGACACTGATTTGTCTTACTCGTGAAAAGTTGCTCAACAGCTTGCTCGTAAATGGACCTTAAACTGAAAATCAAGGATATTGAAGAAATGCTTAAACAGTTTTTTTTACAGGCTCCCTAATGGCGATAGTCTCAGTATACTGCAAAACTAAAGCCATAATACAGTAATAAACACTCTGTCCTGTCAAACTACTGTCAAAAATCTATATTTTTGACAATCCTCAATTCAATGTGAGGATTACAATAGTTTTAAAGGCAGGCTATGGAAATAATAGCAGTACACATGGAAATAAAACACTATCAAACAAAAACTGTGATGAATAAACGTCATTTCTAAAAATAAAAAAAATGAACCTAATAATAAAACTCATGGCAAAAAGTTGCTGAGATTGAGTGAAAAATTCACGCACAAACCTTCACTGACAACGTCTGCGTGGTGGTAATCAGGATACACCTGATACTGGTGACTTTGTCTTTTATTCTTCGGCACGCCGTGGACCATTGCGCTGCACACGCACACCGCCACCAGAACCCTCGTGAGTGGGACACCCGACATTTTACACGCAAAAAAAAAAAAGACAACAGAGGAAAAAAAAAGCAACAAGCTCAGATCGTCTCAGTGGGTTTTGTGGTACCCACTGCCGTGCAGTCGGTGCGCAAGGCTGAGGCGACTGCAGCGCAGAGTTTATAAAGGCTGGCCGCGCTCATGTGATCCAGCCTGCTGGCCAACAGGAGGAGGGAGCGAGCGGGTCTTCAATTGTGGTGGCTGCTGACGCTCCCTTTTGCAGAGAACAAAGAATAGCACCAGGGGCAAACGTACTCGGATACACAAGTTCAGTTCTTGTGCAAAAAAACAACAACAAAAAACAAGAAAAGCATGGAAAAAAAGAAAGATCAACTCCCGTTTGAAAACAAAACTTTTTTCAGGGGGAGTAGAGAACTGTAATTAAGTATTTGTACTTTGTTACTGTATGAATGTGGAACGACAATGAAAAGGCAAACGGAGTAGATGGAAGCTCTGCAATTATATTCGAATGATCAACTCATATTGATTTATAACGACAGAAATTAAGAAAGTGTTGTTCTGTTATTGACTTGATCATAAATGTATCATTCATAACTATAGAATCAAACAATATTATTGCTATTATAATAGCAATGACAAATGATAAAAATACAAATTGTCTTTTTATTAATAATAGCAATATTACATTTTGCATAGGGCGGCCAGGTGGTCCAGTGGTTAGTGTGTTGACCTCACAGTGCAGAGGTACCGGGTTCAATTCCAACTCCGGTCTCCCTGTGTGGAGTTTGCATGTTCTCCGCGGGCCTGCGCGGGTTTTCTCCGGGTACTCCGGTTTCCTCCCACATTCCAAAAACATGCATGGCAGGCTGATTGAACACTCAAAATTGTCCCTAGGTCTGAGTGTGAGCACGGATTGTTGATGTCTCTGTGTGCCCTGCGATTGGCTGGCAACCGGTTCAGGGTGTCCCCCACCTACTGCCATAAGACGGCTGGGATAGGGTCCAGCACCCCCCGTGACCCTTGTGAGGATAAGCGGATCAGAATTTGGATGGATGGATGGCTATTTTGTATATCTGTATGTTGTATTGGACAGGCCCAGGGGACCAAGTCGCACAAACCAGAAGGAGCAGCACTCTATCCAGTGAATTGAAGCAAACCCCCCTCCCCAAATGTGGCAATATTTTTAATGTAATGCTTGACTTTGTATTTATTTCTGCACTTACTGGATGTTTTCATAAAGTACAATATCATTAAGTGCTATGTTTTGAAATTTCAATACATATTACAAACATTTTTATTGTTTTGGGGGGTAGGCTGGAATGGATTACTGGCAATGACATTGAACTCATGAGTCAAAGAAACCTTTTTTTTAACCAAGTTTTACTTTTGCTCCCTGCATTTGAAAAATATGTTTCCTTTCTCCTCATTACTATATCAAAATCGGCTTTTTTCAACCTCTGCTTTTGTCATGAGTCACGACACAATGTGAAAAAGACAGAGTGAAAAAGTTGAAAGTGTACTTTCATCAGCTTTTTAAAAAAATATATTACAAAGTACACACCGATCTATACTTCTATTTAAGTGCAGAGTGTGAGTACACTTTTGCCACTGCTGTGTTTTGACGAACGAGGAAGACAGAAACACCCCCCAGACTTCCTGCTGAGTCGTGCTGCAGTCCAAACAGCCTCCTGCAGGCCTCTGTCCATGATGGGCAGTCAGAAGCAAACAACCATGACTTGTCCTCAGACAGTCAATTGACTCATCACTCATCAGCAACGCTTCCATCATGTCCTTTCGGAAATTGTTTTAGCAATTTCACATTGAAAACCACAGCGGTTGGCAAAAATTTGTCAGAGGCAGTTGTGGCCACGCACCTCACCCTGGTCAATTTTAGTGCTCGACTGGACATACACAAAAAGATGCACGCGCGCATCCAGTAAAGCGGTTTAATAATCAGTCACTGCTTGGTAATACGTAAAATGAAAGAAACATAAACACTGGTTTTTAAACTTTTTGTACAAAGTATCACTTAAAAAATATTTGGTTCTCAGAAGACTGCCATATGATCAACATTAAAATAAGGAGCCGGGTATTCAGATTCCGATTCAGAATCGCCTTTATTGTCATTGTATAGCATACAACGAAATTTGGGTGCCACTCCTTAGTGCATTTCGTAAAAAAGATAAAATAGAATAAAATAACAGTTCAATAAATACAATACTCAAACAACACACAACAACAGCAGCAGTATAAAACATGGAATATTTTTGCAAGCCTCATTGTAAAATTCGGCACAGTTTGAACATTACTACCACGGTTAAATATAGGAAAATAAAAAATGATATATTTAGTACAGTATTAAGTTTTAAAAAAATAATAGTTAACTAATAATTGTAGCGGGCAGCCCGGTCGTCAAGTGGTTAGCACGTCGACTTCACAGTGCAGAGGTACTGGGTTCAATTCCAGCTCCGGTCTTCCTGTGTGGAGTTCGCATGTTCTCCCCATGCTTGTGTGGGTTTTCTCCGGGTCCTCCAGTTTCACCCCACATTCCAGAAACATGCATGGCAGACTGATTGAACACTCAAAATTGTCCCTAGGTGCGAGTGTGAGGGCGAATGGTTGCTCGTTTTTGTGTGCCCTGCGATTGGCTGGCAACCAGTTCAGGGTGTCCCCCCCCTACTGCCGAAAAACAGCTGGGGTAGGCTCCAGCACCCCCCCCCCCCGCGACCCTCGTGAGGATAAAGCGGTTTGGAAAATTAAAAATGAATAATAATTGCACCCAAAAGTCTGAAAACTTGTAAAAGATCAAATGGAAATGTTTTCAAAAGTTAAATACAACTTAAATGTATTTCGATGATCAAGCCACTGTTAAATGCATTGAATTCAGTGATTCATTTGGGTACCACTAGAGGGAGCCTGAGTACCACTAAGATAAGATAAGATAAGAAAACCTTTAATAGTCTCACAATGGAGAAATTCCCACTTCACAGCAGCAAAGCCATGAGAGGAAGAAGTAGGACCTGCTGGAAAGACAGCCACTCTCGCGGCGCCATCTTGAAGTCAAAATAACACAACAAAACACATAAGACACAGACAGTCGTGCAATCTTAATCACTTTTCCTGCATACACTTTGTTGTTTGAAGCAGTTATAGATGAAAGAGGAGGGGATCAAAGTGTCCTTTCACCAGTGGATCAGAGACATCATGCTGAAAATGTGCACACGTCTGCTACAAGCTAAGTTTTGAAAGCCAACACGAAGCTGTAGCGTCCGTTGACGAAAAGAGATTGGCTCACATGTCCTGTCCCTCGTAATCCACTTCAACTCCAAGCCGCGACTCCCAGTTCCACATCCGCATCGGCGCTCTGTGCTGACGCTCCTTTCTTCTCATCGTCGGCTCCTCAAGCCTTGCATCCATCCAGCTGCTGCCGAGAAGGCGCAACCACCAAGCACCGAGTCTCCTCCTTGATGAATGTCATAGCCATAAAATGCTGAAGAATAATCCACATCCGGTCCACACGACACAACAACAAACACAAAGTGACAAAACAAACACAAAAACAACAACAAAAAAAAAGCAAGGCTCATTAGAGCACTTGCCGATGGCTGCCTACTCGGGCACCATCTTGGACTACTGTGGACTACTGGACATTAATGGTATTTTAGAATCACTACTGTAAATATCAAGGTCTGATTAACATTAACTTATTTTGACTGATGTAGGCTTGTGGAAATTTTAACATGGGCAGCAATTGGCCCCTTTTCATTGCCAAAGCCCAAGCAAATGCGGCTTCCAGACTTGCCATCCATTAGCATCCATCCATTCATTTTCTGATCCGCTTATCCTCACAAGGGTCGTGGTGGGGCAACCCATTGTTAGCAGTCCCATTCAAAATATACGCAGGAATGTTCTATTTTTATTCATGGTTTTTGTTTACATGGTATTTATTGTATGACAATTTTTTGCTACAGGAACACAAAATATGCGTAGTTAGCTTTTTACCAATGGCATACAGGGGCCCACCCTCCACCCATTGTCAGGTAAAATGTCATTTCTGGGCCGTCATTTTTGGTGCGTGATCAAGTGGAGAGCGCGAGAATCTCTTCAGTTGACGCGAAATATAAAAGATCAAATCTTGAAAAATACAGCAAGATGTTTGAGGAGCCGATAGCCTTAATCATAGATCTGTCATCTCCTCTAATAGTGGCTTGGGTAAAAATGGCAAAAAAACAAAACAAAACAAAAAAGTTAGATTGGACACAACAAGAACATCAGTAAGTACTGATAAATGTGACTGAAGAGATATTAATCAGTACTTCTACTTTTACAAGTTTGTCTTTCAAACAAGTATCTGTACAGAGTGTGAGTACTTTCCCCAGCTGTGTCTACGAGACCAGTATATTGACTGCGCAACAACGACCGAACAAGTTGTGCTTTCCAGGGCAGCAGCATTGAGCGCAAATTACTCAATCATCTCCTCTGTGGAAAAGTTTCCATTTCAGGAAAAGCTGTGGTGGGTTTGAACATGGGCCATGTTGAACCTCAACATTTACATATTCATGTTTTATCATAGTAAGCATGCACAACATCACACAGTCTACATGGATCTGTGAAAAACCCAAATGAGCATTTATTCAATATCCTTGATATCGACCTTAAATTGAAGGTCCATGTACCGGTTTGCTTTTTGTCCTCACCATTAAAACAATTTGTCAAACTAGTCGAACAACCGTATTACTAGTAAAGAGTTTCCACTACATTATGACATTCCTGCATATGAGTCAGACAAATATGGCAGACTAGTAGAACAACTGCATGTCATTAGTGTGGCACAAACAGAAATGTAGTTGACAAACAATACTGTGCTAATAGTACAACTAAAGACATTATATAATTGTTTACAGTTGGTATTTTGCACAATAAGTTCAAAACACAAAACTTCACAACAAAATAAATTAAACACACAAAAATTTCACTTTTTAACGACAACTACATATGTCACAAATGAGGAAAAACTGTGACATGGTGTCTGTGTGCTACTAGTCCTACCAGTAACATTAGGAAAATCAGTTAACCAACAATAGTGTTCACACACAGATGTCTACTGTAGAGTTTTTCCTCCCTATGTTGAGCCTTGCGTTTTCCCACTTCCACTTTCTCCTATTTTTGATGGAAAGAACTCGATGAAATTTGCACTTGTGCAGAATTGGAGAGGACCGGGTGTGAAAGAACATGTAAATATTTGTGCACACAAAGTAGACAAGAATGGCGCATTTGGAGGCATGACTTGAATTCCTGGGCTGGGAAGTCTCAGTATCAGATTTACTGCGTCTTTTGTTAAAACATTTGGAAGGCCGCCTGGTGTATATCACAGGGACTCTGCAATGCTCACTGCGCTGTTTGACTCGCCCATAAAATTTGTACTCCAACAAAAATGATGTCCGCGCTGGCTGTTTCCTCTGTCATTCTTGTTTAAACTCATGGAAAGTGATTTGTATGTGGAAGAAAATTTTGATCTGACAATCACAGAGCCTTCCAGCAGTCCAGAGATTTTTTTTTAATGGACATAAAGCATATACGTAATTCATTTAGACTGTAAATGGAGGAGATCACATTCTTTTAGGTCCTATAGAAGTTAACTTAAAACAAAATGGCGGCTTGTTAAATAAGTCATCCAAAATATACAGGATAAGAGTTTCTATGTCTTATTTTGTAACAAATATGGTATCCTGCAAACAAGGAGCACACCCCATACATCTTTGTATGCTTGGACAGAAGTGTAGATTTACGCACACGCACAGTCAGCTATGTCTACATCACTGGCAAGAAAAGTGAGCACACCCCTAAGTGAAATTTCCAATTTGTGCCCAAATTGTCAATATTTTCTTGAGGGACTTTGCTTTGTGTACTCTGACATGTTCAGTCATGTTGGAAGAGCAAGGAACCTTCCCCACACTGTTCCAAAGTTGTCCTCCGAGGCGTACTAGTAAAATCATTGTGCCTAACTCGGATGATTTTTTTTTTCCTCTTCTGTATGACATTTCTACAGCTTAGTAAGAGAACTGTGCCATACTAGTAAAAAAAATTACAGTGAAGTACACTAGTAGGCATTTTGATGAACTAGTAGGGCCCATGAGGCTACTAGTGTGTGATGCATGTCTCCGATGTTGGGCCTAGTAGTGTTACGAGTGCAATCACAGTAGTTCTCTTTTCATGTTTAATCGCATGCTAGTAGGCCACAAGTGGCATTAGTTGTGGAAAAAAAAAATTCTAGTAAAACTGTTGCTTTACTTCTGTGCCCTAGTCGTTTTGGTTGTGCATGTAAATATCTGGATGGATTGTGTACTAGTACATGGACCTTAAGCTACTGTTACAAATTGGGAAGACCAGTAACTAAATGGACAAAACTGGCACAAGTAGGAGAAAAAAAATGTCACTAGTAAGACACAGTCATTCGACACGCGCTTAAAGTGCTGACAAAGAGTGTCATACTATCGTGCATGGACCTAAAGCTGGACGGCATCCATTCTGAGGCCTGAAGAAAATCACATTGAATGCAAAGCGCCAGCCAGTGAATATTTATGAGGTTGAGAAACCTATTTTGAGGGGGTCAGCATTCTCGCTGGTCCTTGCCATCTCCTTTGATTTGACGCAGTCTGGATTTTGGGTGCAGGATGTGAAGAGCATCTGTTTGTGTGCTAACTGACGACAAAGGCTAGAGGTCTCTGTGAGCGAGCGCGCCGGCGCTCTGACGAAGCACTTTCCCAAAGATTCCAAACACTGTGCTACAATACCGAGTTACCATGGAAACCTGATTGGGTTGGGCCATTTGGGAAGTGACAGCTGATGATAAGGAGTACAATCCGCAAATTTCATTCTTGGGTCCTCTTTTAAATCTCTTGCTTTGTGGAGAGGACAAATGTAAAGCAAACAGGTCATAGTTCTTGGTTTTCAATTGTTAGACTTGAAAAAATAGTGGGAAATCAATTTGCTCTAAGAGCAAATCGATTTTCCCCATTGAAATGATTTCAAACAGCATTAATTACCGTTCCATCCCTTTTATATTCCATTTTATCTTATTTTATTTGTGTTAGAGTATGTTTCTACAAAGTACAACATCATGGAGTGCCATTTTTCTTCATTTAAACAAAACCCTAACATTTTGATGTTTGTTTGCGGGTGAGTCTGGAACGGATTAATGACATTTCCATTCATTTCATTGGGGAAAGATGACTTTAGATACACGTGTTAGTAGTCAGTTTAGTTACAAGTGCGGTCACAGAACGAATTAAACCCATACTTCAAGGCACCGCTGTTGTGTAATTGTTCCTTGGTCACGTCTGGTCATGTAAACCATGCAACCATGCAGGTTCTTCTTTTATTTTGAACAGTTTATTGTGTTGGACCAGAAAAGGTGTGTTACTGACAGCTCATTCTTCAAAACAAGGGTAAGTCCAATTCGGACTGTAATTTGGAAGATTTAGCTGCTCCCCGTATGAGATCACTGTAAGGATATGAGCACCTTGTAAGCATGACCTTACTGATGTAAAACATGTGTTTTTCTTGTACCGCGGGGAGAAAAAGGGCTCTTTTAAAGAAATCCTGTTCCATGGATACTCTATGTTCTGGTTGTCTAATCTTTGCTGGGCACACACTGACCACAGCTGGACCACAGACTAAATGAAATCAACGTAGAGGAAGCAATTGTCCCATTCCTTTAGGATGCACTCACTGCACTTGTAATAGTTTTAATACTCCTATTGTTACTATTGCGAAATGAATTTCACAGATGTGAAAATGTCCGCGGCTTATTTCTCGAATTTCATCTACTGACTTTGACAGTACCGGTAAATGTCTCGACACTCTTGAAACTGCTGGCTCAAACGTAACCCAATTTGGGTGAAATAACTAACTCGGCACTAGGCCCAAAAGTGGCCGATCAAATAAGCTTAACCATACCATTTAATTTTCTCCAACAAAAGTCCGCTATCTTAATTAATGCCAGCATAAAATCTAAAACACTATACGGTGGCTGACAGAAATGGGCACAGCAACACTCAAACAACTGCTACTTTAACACACACAAAGCAGCAACACATAACGAAACAACAATTCATACTGTAGGTGACAGCTTAAAAATGTGTGATATAGCTGTTCACTGTAATGCCACGTTTTGAGCAATTATATAAAAATACATTGTTGGTTAAAGTAGTAGTGTACTGCGTCATACCGAGGGCTCTATTTTTCGTAGGCAGCACACATACGCTCGGTGTAAAAATTGACATATACTGTATTCAATTTCGTTCTGGGGCAAGTCTAGTTGAGCATGTTTTGGCAGACCACGCTGCGCCATGCTGGGCGTTCCGGCAAACTGAAGGCCCTTTCTTTGACATTCTCCCGGCATAACTGACAAAGTCTACAAAAACAAGAAAGAAAAACTCCACCCAGGCACATTGTTAGGGCCCAATTTTCATTCCGAGCACAAGTCTAACTCAAAGCGCAGTCTAACTGCGCATTGGCTGGAGTTTTCTTTCTTTTGGTATTTTGCCAGACTTTGCTCTAGTAGAAATGGCCATAACGGGCATTTGCTCCTTTATGCGGCGTTGTGGGTTGGAAATTGTCTTTTGCCGGCCAATCCTAGTGGCATCCCTCATTTGTATCAAAATAAGAGTGGTCAAAGGCACATTAGGCAGGAGTACACCGTACTTGATATTGTGAAACAGAAACAGACTCGCTGGGGCCTGTGCATGACATTGGCAGGTAAATTGCAAGATCTCGTCTTGCCAATGATGTCATCGACCGTGCATGTGATGTGGGCAATTGGAGACTGCTTTGCTAATTTGTGTGTGACCTCTGCTACACTCCAGCCCATGCAATAGTTCACTATTGAATCAAACACACATAAAAGACAGTGAGCTGTTAAATTATTTCGAAGACGATAATGATTATATGTCACGTTAAACCACCTGCTCCACAAGTTTTTGCGAGTCTAAAACGTAGTCTACTTTTTCTCATGAAATTTGCAGATGCTCCAGGGGGTGAGGCAGAAACACTCAGTGAGGTGTAGTGCACTTAAATTAAGCTACGCCCGTTTTTACACCGACCTCACGGGTGCCATAGACTGGGCTAAGACTTTCGCTGGGCACAAAAATAGGACCCTAACTGGTGTTAACTTATTTAGCTATTTTGCTGATCGGCTCTTCTGCCTCACACTAAGGAGTACAGGGTCCGCTTTGACCATGCAAATGTTTTCTTGCCTCACATTAAATTAAATGTTATATGAGGAAGAAAGACAAAACAAATTCTCCAATAAAAACCATTACCTTGTTTCTGAAATTATGTCATTTTGTTCTTGAAATCTGTTCTGTATTTGTGTTGCAGACTCCGTTTCTAGGTAGTGAAGGAAATATCATTAACTGTCACCGATAGTCGAACGTCACTCTTACTCACTTGATCCTGTCTAGACGACATGAGCATGTCAACATACCTGTGAAGGGGGTGGGAAGAGAGGGGGGTGGGGGTGGGGGGGGTCTACCTGTCTCATCTCAGGTGAAGTCACTCTTATTTCGGGAATCGAGTGCAGTGACGAACTGACTTTTGGAACCGAATGACAATTGTCTTTTGAGTTCTTTCCTCTGTGGAAAGGTCTTGAAGAGGTCAAATAAAAACAGATAAAGGGTCTCTACAACTGTGTCTAATCACTGACAAACCCACACTGTCGGAAAGCTCTGCAAACGTACGAAAACACACGCACTCTCGCCACTGCAGACACCTTAGCAAACACAGCCTGTGGCCGGTGGTTGTTCGTGAACATTTCCATGTTCCAAGGCTCTTGTAAATGAAGCCTGAATTGTCCAAACATACGAGTTCTTCGTGCTCACCAGCATCTTGCAGACACACTCGTGTCAGTGTTCTGCCCCATAGCACTTGGCTGGTCAGGCATGAATCACAGGGTGGGGAGTGATGATGGATGAAGAGAGGGTGCGCTGAGTGAAGCATGGGTCACAGTTCACACCCACACAATGATTTACTGCTGGCTCGCCGGAGGAGTGGAGTGGCACTGCTTCAGTTTTGGTAGGGAGGTGACGAAGTGGGCACTGAGTGTGCAAAGGTTTTATCATCGACCGCTAGCGCTGATGCTATAGTCTCAATATACACTACTCCCAAAAAGTTTGGGACATTGAGCTTTTGGGTGAAATTTCAGGATAAACTGAAAATGCATCACCACCTTCACAGGTGAACTTCATTTCACCTTCTCCAAACCGGTTCAATGTTTTGAGTACTTTTTGCTCTGCAGCAATGATGCAAATGAGAAAATTCACAACGGAATAAACATTTCTAATGTCCACTTCTCTGACTTTCTGTGACACATCCAGTCTCTGTATCTTTGTTTCAAGCTGCTGATGATACTCGGGGTCGAATCCACAAAACTGAACTGCAGCTGCTGATAAAATCACAACTCAAAACGTGCCTGTTTAAAACTGCCTCCGCAACCTGTCATTTTGATCTACCGCCACCCCCCCTTTTTTTTTTTTTTTTTTTCTCAACCTGTCATTTTGATCTACCGCCTCCCCCCCTTTTTTTTTTTTTTTTTTTTTTACATTTTCAATTTATTTCTCTCATTCCAATTTTTATTGTTCTTTTATTAAATGCATTGCAACATTGCAAGGTGTGCTCGAATGATAATAAAGTCTTAGTTCTGTCAACAATTCAACAAATGAAAATGAAACCTTCTTTAGGGATGTAGAGAACAAGGGACATTTGTATACCTTTCAAAAAGGATTTTCATGATGTAAATGGGAGCTAACCAAAGCTCTATGCAAGGATCTCTTTTCATTTAATATGTCGACATTAGTCCAATATTAAAAATAACTCGTCTTGTAAGAGAAAATACCCGTGAGTGGATGTTCATACACAAAGCAAAACAGTAACAAAGGGGAAATGCTCGCTCATTCAAAACAGATTTAAATCATGACAAGATGGACAAACCTATGAAGCTTTTCCACTAATGAAGGCAGTCATGGCTTAAGGTCATATGACACATTCTTATAAATGTGTTGTGAAATAACTTGTGAATTATCCTGACAGCGCTCTGTGACTGTTTTGCTCAATGGACTAGAAACTAAATCAAAGAGGTTAGTGAGCAAATGATGGCTTTAATAAGGCAGACTATGTAGTAATGAAGTCTGTCACGCATGGAAACAAATCATGTTTTGGTGGCGTTACATCCCGGCAAGCGCATGAAATAATAACTTCACATGGGTGAGATTATCATCACCCTCTCACCATCCTCTGTGTTCCTCTCCACTACCTTTTTTGGTCTCAGTCTCTCCTCTGTTTTTGGCTTCATTTCAGACTAAGCGCTCTTGCTGTAGTCTTGTTTTCTAAGGGAAATGCCAGAATGTTTGAAACTACAAGGAGCCAAAGACGACAACACAAGAGTTTCAGTCAGTGGTGTTCAAACTACGGCCCGGGACCTTTTTTTTTTTTTTTAAAGTAGTTTTCTGCTCACAGCAGAGACATCTCCTTCGAGTGGCATCCACTTCACTTCTAGGACACAATGTACAAAAACGACTTAGAAATGTTTCAAGGATTGGTGTTTGTTCAACAAATACAAGGTGTAAAATGTCCAAGTTGCCCTTGCATCCTTCCATATGTCTATATGCAGCTATTAGAAGAAATAATTTGGACACACCTGGTTGACTGTTTAAAGAGTAGGTTTGTTTGCACAGATGCATAGTTACCGCCACACTCATTAGATGACAGCTTCAACAATCGCATACATGTTGTGTGGCAATGCAGTGAGAGAAATGATTCATAGTGTGCGGACCCGCCGAAATTGTTGCATTACAGTATTTCCCAGCAGAATGATATTGAGCATGGAGAAAACATTAGGAATCTTCAAAATGGGGAGTGAAGTTACAAGTCCATTGAAGTGCACAGTCTTGGAAAGGATCAAGAAGTGATCTGGCACCAGAGCAGCAGTAGGTGGGTGTGTGCGGCCTTGTACATTATTACTCAGTTGTTCCCGTAAAAATCCGATTGGTGCTGCGTTTACGAGAAATTTAAAGACTCCATTTGACAACGTTACGTGACAATTCACAAAGGAGTTGTTGAGTTGAGGCTTACTCAGTCAGACTTACATACATAGCGAGAAAGCACATATGACCTCTGACTCACCTCCAGGGTCAGCCACACTGCAAGCTATCTGCCAAAGCTCACACTGAAGCTTTGACAACGTTAAATTGTTGATGGTCCCAAAGGCCACGTTTGACATCATCATGCATACATGTGTGAACAGAGGCGGCAAAAGTATTCACACTTTGTACTTATGTAGACAGACAGATACGTGTGTGGAAAAAAAAGGACAAAAAAAATGTACACTGTACAATTCTATGTTCTTTTTGTTTTTTTTTTTTGTTTTTTTTATAGTTTGCCAAATTCCCAACCATAATAAATGGTACACTAGACTTGCTCCGGCACGAAAATCAAAACGCACCGTCTGTGAAAAGAGGCCTTTGTGTTCTTGATAACATGACATTCCAAGCAATGATCTAAAATAAAGCCGACGATGGGGAATATTGCGCATCTCTGATTCAGTTGCATCGTGTTGCTAATTTGTCTTTTTTTGCATCGCTCCGTGTTGCTGTCCGTTTTCACCGCCAATAAGAGCTCAACATCAGAACAGATCAATCGTGCTGGAGGTTGAAAAAAGTAACAAGCCTATTTTCACCAAGTAAGGGGTAGAACATACAGATAACTGTTTTCAAATGTAGGGAGTAAATGTAGTATGTTATCAGGGCGGGGGGGGGGGGAGGCTGATTACAGATGTCTGGAAAATTAATTTAAATACAGTAACAAAGTATTTGTACTTAGTTACTTCCAACCACTGTGGATGAGTGTCTGGATTCCCTTTCCATTTGCACATTCTAGAGGTTTAAGCAATATGTTAGGTCTTCATCTGGCTAGCTGACAACTGTGAGCCAACAGTTAGTGTGAAGTGTACACAATGTTTAAAAAAAAAATGGCATATCAGTGATTAACCACCAAACCGTATGTTGAACAAACGGCTATCCTGAAATACAGCCAGATATCAGGTTGAACTGTACTTGAACTAAACACTCAGGTAACTTTTTTTAAAATGTGCTGTAAACAGATAATTTTGACTTCTTTTGTTAACATTTTTCAGACTTCTTTTTCCTTTGAGTTAAATAAAGGAGTCAAGTGTTTACCTTTTTTTTAATGGAAGCACTATATCTGGACTTCTACTCTGAGTACTTCTGCCATGTTTTTTTATGGTACCGGTAAGTGTTAATTTTTGGTTTAACCCAAACGTGAATAAAAGCAACTCAGACTTAAATTTAATATAGTTGATGCAAGAAAAACCAACAGGCTTTGGTGGGCTTAACATGGACATATCATTCCTGTTATCAATAACTTGGCCATCAAATCAAAAGTGTGTTCGTGGGGAATAGGGTCCAAATCCTAACAGGTTTATAATTACCTGTAGATGCCACAAGATGGAAGCAAAGCACTACTTTTGTCTAAACGAAAACGCCTCAGTTTCTGCATTCAGGAGCTCCTTTGCAGCAAGATGGCAGGAAAGCACTACTTTTGTCTAAATGAAGCTCCTCAACTCACTTTGGCATTCAGTAGTTCCTTGTTATCAAGATGGTCCAGCGCACTACATTTATTGCTTAGTGCTGAGCATAAAAAAGGGAATAAGTGAACTTTTCAGCAAATAAGAGGATCCAGTAAAAAAAAAAAAAAAAAAAAGTAATAATAATAAACAGGTGAATCTGTGCCAATCAGAGAACACTGTATTGATGATCCAAATTTTCTATCCACCTGTCTGGGTTACCCATAGGATAAAATTTAATACAAAGTAGAAAATCAAGTGGAATATGAATAAGATGAGTGCTACCACAAAAGCACTACATGACGTTCCTCAACTGACTTCAACCTAGTTCCTTGGCATCAAGACACTACAAAATGGCACCCAAGTATTACATTTATTAAACAAGCAGTTGGCCTGAGCCACAAAAAATGGAAAAGATTATTTTTATTCAAAAAGACAGGTACAAAATAATGTAACTAACTAGCTCACCCATGCACTCAAGCCTCATAACAAAATTATTTGATGAAATCATAGACAAGGTCATTTTTTTTCTTTTACTTTTTTTTAACTGCAACAAAATTTAAAGTAATTTCTGATTCAGACTCAGTTCTACTTTAGTAATTTCCCTTCGTGGCTCTGCTAAGGTGAAAACATTTGGGATCGTGTGACATCATATTTCCGAAACCAAGGGAATGAGCAAGCGGAATGGAAATGTGGTCCTGGGCAACGGGAAACATCATAATACCACACGTGTTACTGTCAGCACTGGTCGTCAACTGGGAAAGCTGCATTAGTGGAAACAGACAGAAGAGAGGTGAACATGTAAAAACCTCTAAGTGAGCGAATTTATTCTTCTGCAATTTGAGCCAACTCAAACAAAAAAATTAATTTCAATTTAGGATGTAATGGAGGGAAAGCCATTTGAGCATTTAATTAATAACTATCTTAAACTGCATGTCCTAGTGCACTAACCACTATCAAGACAATATGAGGAGAATGACTATGGTGCAGGAGTACGACTGTCTTCCTAGTAATGTTTGTTCCACCAATGCATGACATTGATGCACATAAGTAGGACACTAGTATGAAAACTTCACTGACAGAAACAAAGTTCCATGCTTTAAAGGGATCTTATTTTCATGTCGGAAGGGTCTGTGTCCATGGAACCAATCAGGACCCCTAACAGGGTCACGTGACTTTCAGTCAAAACGGCTGAACTTGATTTTATTTTTTTTTCCAACAAAGATACATTGTTGTGTCATCAACCAATAAAAATAAGACCCCACCCTGTATTTGCTCACTGCCCACACTCTCAATTCCAGCAGTTTAATGAACCTTTTTTCGCTCAGTCTGCACTCCTTTGGGTGGATCATCCTACCAATGTTTTGCTCCAAACGACTGGAACAATCTGCCACAAATAATAAAACTCACTTCATTCAACCCAATACAAACATTGAAGAAGTTAGTGAGAGAAACGGTACCTGATCGCTGCATGTTTTTTTTTTTTGCCTGCTATGAAACCTTTATTTACCATGTGCTATATTGTAACGTATTAAGTAAATATATCACAACGAACGGCTTATTGTTTATGCATTTGTAATTTTTTTTTAACTCTCCTGCCTGCAGTTAGATGTGGCACTGCAGTTTTTCCACTATTGCCTTCCACCAGTCACGGGCAGTCTTTGTCTTTCCATAATAATGCATTTTTGTACTCAACTTCCATCATTATCTACGATGGAGCCATCCATCTCAGCGCAAACATCAGTGAAGAGCTGCTGGCAGGAAGCGGAGGGCTGATATGTTTATCTCTGCTTTGGATGATAAGAGCATCTGCCAAATTCTTGTGTTGCATTGACTGTCTGGTGGATCGGGAGCATATGGCTGCATTGCAACATAACATAATTGCAAAACCTGCTGGCGCAGGTTCCCCCAGGTTGGCTGCATTCCTCCATTTTGTTGTTGCAGATTTCCACAAATGGATTGAAAACATTGGAAACAATTGGACACTGTTTTGTTTTTGGGCAATCATCAGACTGAGATTGAGCTGTCACCACGAGTTCCACAGTCACATTGCTGTTACAAACGAACAATGCAGCATTTTTATTTATAGAGGGAAGATTGCTTTCACTTACTTGCATCCTAAGCGGACGGTGAAGTGCAAATAAATGCCTTCTAAATTTGACACACCACCGAGAAGAGTCGTTAACAGCCCTGTTAAATGATTCAAAAAAAATGAAGCAAGTATGTAAAATGAGGCATCAAAATTGTGAAAAATCAAAGCACCATCTCGACTGTCAAACACTGTGGCCGTCTCCGCTTCATATATTGAAACCACGACGTGCTCAGCTGCCAACCATTCACCGCTGCTACAACATGGAAAATAAGATGCTATTTTGTTTTTTTCTTTCTTATGCCTATACATAACGTGAATGTTTGAGACATGAAAATACATCCACTTAAAGCTTGCCGGTGGCTGGAATAGCGCCGACCAGGTCTTTGCAACAATGAAGCACTCCAATGCGGTCACGTCAGCCAGAAGGCCACACGCTGGCTTGTCAAGACAGGCTTCGTAAAAACAATTTCCTCCCTCCTGCTGCTTGAGCCTTTTTCCACCGTGACGGATGACAATGAGGCACTTTTCGGGCTGCAGGCACAGCTAGATAAAAGATGATGCAAACCGGGGCGTTAAAGTTCTAAAAGTGGCTCGCAAAAGTATTTGACCCGCTTGAACTTTTTGACCTTTTGCCACATTTCAGGCATCAAGCACAGATATAAACTTGGATTTTTTTTTTGCTGTGGATGAAGAATCAACACCAAGTGGGACACAATCGTTAAGTGAAATTCATACGATCTTTTGAAACTGTTTTTAGAAATGAAAAACTGAAAAGTTAAGCGTGCAAAATTGAGTTGATATTTATATTTTGGATGCATCTATTTGCTTTCAGGGGATGTCTCGATTAGTTTTGCACATCTAGAGACTGAAATGCTTGCCCATTCTACCTTGTAAAACAGCTCAGGCTTTTTCCACAGACTCTCAATTGGATTCAGGTCTGTAGTTTGACTTTGCCATTCTCCACCCGAGTACGTTTTGTTTTGAACCCGTCCATTGTAGATTTTGCTTTATGCTTACAATCCTCGTCTTGTTGGAAGGTAAACCTCCGTCCCAGTCTCAGGTCTTTTGCAGACTCCAGTAGGTTTTTTTCCAAAATGGCTCCATCCATCTTCCCATCAATTTAAACTATCTTCCCTGTCCCTGCAGAAGAAAAGAAGTTCCAGACCATGATGCCGCCGGTACCATGTTTGACAGTGGGGTTGGTGTGACGATGTGCAGGGATACTTTCAAGCCAAACAAAATTTTGCACTTTACCCAAAAAGTTCCATTTTCATCGAACCAGAGAACCTTCTTCCACATATTTGGTGTGAATCCCAAGTGGCTTATGGCAAACTTCAAACAGGACTTTTTATGAGTTTCTTCATGCCATTCTTCCATAATGTCATGTCCCGTTTGCGACAGCAGGCGGCAGACGGTGTTTTCTGGCCGGATGCACACCTGCTACCCATTTGTAATTAGGCACTGGCTTTATTAGGACCGGCTTTCGTACTCTCACTTGCCGGAGAATTGCTTGCCGTGCCACTGCTTTGCCCATTGTGTCGGTAATTACCTCTCGCATTTCGCCCTTGTGCGCGAGTTAGTATTTGGTATTGTATTCTCGGTGTGTTTTATATTGCGTCTAGCTTGTCTTTTCCTCCCTGCTTTAGTGCGAGCGCTTTTCGTTATTTAGTTTCGACGTGTTTTCCTGGTACTCGTTTTTTTGCCAGCGTTTTCTGTTGTCTCGTTTTTGCGGTGCGACTTTTTGTTAATAAATCTTATTTCCATACGGAGTTCTTGTTGTTGTCTGCTTTTCGGGAATCCTTTAGATTACTAGGTTGCAAGTGAAGCGGGTTCCCTTCCGCTTTGCTCGCAACGTGATAGAATTCTCCGGCCAACGATGGATTCCGCAGACTTCAACAAGGTTTTGTCCTCTCTGACCCGACAAGAACAATTGGTGAGTCAGCAGGGTCAGGCAATCGCAGAGCTCCGTGACGCGGTCTCCATGTTGGCCCACCAGTTCGAGGGT
>NW_017805824.1:5021344-5022776 GCF_001891065.2 Hippocampus comes
TGTCATGTCCCGTTTGCGACAGCAGGCGGCAGACGGTGTTTTCTGGCCGGATGCACACCTGCTACCCATTTGTAATTAGGCACTGGCTTTATTAGGACCGGCTTTCGTACTCTCACTTGCCGGAGAATTGCTTGCCGTGCCACTGCTTTGCCCATTGTGTCGGTAATTACCTCTCGCATTTCGCCCTTGTGCGCGAGTTAGTATTTGGTATTGTATTCTCGGTGTGTTTTATATTGCGTCTAGCTTGTCTTTTCCTCCCTGCTTTAGTGCGAGCGCTTTTCGTTATTTAGTTTCGACGTGTTTTCCTGGTACTCGTTTTTTTGCCAGCGTTTTCTGTTGTCTCGTTTTTGCGGTGCGACTTTTTGTTAATAAATCTTATTTCCATACGGAGTTCTTGTTGTTGTCTGCTTTTCGGGAATCCTTTAGATTACTTGGTTGCGAACGAAGCGGGTTCCCTTCCGCTTTGCTCGCAACGTGATACATAAAGACCAGATTTGTGTAGTGTGCAAGTAATAGTTGTCATGCGGACAGGTTCCTCTACCTGAGCAGTGGATATCTGCACTTCATCCAGAGTGCTCATGGGCCTCTTGACTTTATCTCTGATCGGTGCGCTCCTTTTTTGGACTGAAAGTTTAGGGGGAGGGCCGAGTCTTGATCGGTTTGCAGTGGTCTCATACCATTTTAACATCATTGCTTAAACAGTTGCTCCGCGAGATGTTTAAAGCTTGTGAAATCTTTTTATATTCTAATCCAACTTTAAACTTCTCCACAAGAGTATCTTGGACTTACCTGGTGTGTTCATTGGTCTTCATTCCGCTATTTGAGCAGACCTCTGAGGCTATCAGAGAGCAGGTGCCTTTAGACTGAGACTGATTACACGCAGGTGGACTCGATTTAGCATCAGCAGTCATTCAGGTCAACATTGGTTCATTCAGAAGTTCTCAGGGAACTTCTGGAGCGAGATGGCTGGATTGACAGAAAAGAGGCTGAATGAGATCGCATGGGCCACTTTTTATTTATTTATTTATTTATTTTAATGTCGTATGAATTTGGTTCCACGTCACGATTGTATCGCACTTGGTGTTGATTCTTCACCAAAAAAAAAATAATAATAATAATCCAATTTTATATATTTATGTTTGAATCCGGGCGGCCCGGTGATCCAGTGGTTTGCGCGTCGAACTCACAGTGCAGAGGTACCGGGTTCGATTCCAGCTTCGGCCTCACTGTGTGGAGTTTGCATGTTCTCCCCGGGCCTGCGTGGGTTTTCTCCGGGTACTCCGGTTTCCCCCCACCTTCCAAAAACATGCATGGTAGGCTGATTGAACACTTTAAGTTGTCCCTAGGTGTGGATGTGAGCGTGGATGGTTGTTCGTCTCTGTGTGCCCTGCGATTGGCTGGCAACCGGTTCAGGGTGTCCCCCGCCTACTGC
>NW_017805824.1:5022896-5023080 GCF_001891065.2 Hippocampus comes
CAAGGTTTCGAGAACATATTTTATCCATTAATGCTTGTCAGATGATGATGCTGTTGCTGTTGCTGTTGCTGTTGCTGTTGCTGTTGAGCAACCTCCAACTGGGTCCCAAAGCGGCTCCCAAAGCCGCAGCGACCCGGCTACCTGCAGACCCAGTTGCCGGCTGTTGACCGGGAACCGTTACTAT
>NW_017805824.1:5023738-5023930 GCF_001891065.2 Hippocampus comes
GTCACAATTGTATCGCACTTGGTGTTGATTCTTCACCAAAAAAAAAATAATAATAATAATCCAATTTTATATATTTATGTTTGAATCCGGGCGGCCCGGTGATCCAGTGGTTTGCGCGTCGAACTCACAGTGCAGAGGTACCGGGTTCGATTCCAGCTTCGGCCTCACTGTGTGGAGGTTGCATGTTCTCCC
>NW_017805824.1:5024083-5031352 GCF_001891065.2 Hippocampus comes
GCCTACTGCCTGAAGACGGCTGGGATAGGCTCCAGCACCCCCCGCGACCCTTGTTAGGATCAAGCAGATCGGAAAATGGATGGATGGATGATTGAATCCTGAAATGTGACAAAAGGTCAGGAAGTTCAAGTGGGGTGAATATTTTCGCAAGCCACTCATCACATAGTACTGTTTTAGCCAGCCCCTCAAAAAGTCAGGAAAGATGAACCATTTAACGCATCCATATCCTTGTTGGATTGTTTGGATGTATCTAATGTTGTGTCCCGTGTGGGGAAACTGCCTTAACTAACTACCTGACATGCCTGACTCATACCCTTCCAAGACATACTTCAAGGCTTCGAGAACATATTGTATCCATTAATGCTTGTCAGATGATGATGCTGTTGCTGTTGCTGTTGCTGTTGCTGTTGCTGTTGAGCAACCTCCAACTGGGTCCCAAAGCGGCTCCCAAAGCCGCAGCGACCCGGCTACCTGCAGACCCAGTTGCCGGCTGTTGACTGGGAACTGTTCGTAGCCCGCAGGTACCAACTGCGTTTCAGTTCTGCAGAGTGTGTAGTATAGATGCATTCATTTGCACAAGCAGTGAGTCTGACACAACACAGCTGGCCAGCAAAGTTGCCTTTCACTAACAATGTCCAAATGATCCATGTTATCTCTGCCTCCCCACGTTCAAATTGGCTTCAAGGAAAGATCAACAGTCGAAGCAAAGAGAGCGGTGGTCTGTGGAGATTGTAAGGAGCCACAAATATGGAATGCTCGACGAGGGGTTTACTGTTCCGTAGGGACACGCTATCAGAGGTTTAGCCACGCATGTGAAAGCATTTGCACTTTCTAAACAATGACGCTCACGCTTCACATACGACGGTGCACGCGGAGTCACTTGAGCACAGTGGTGGGCGGTCAGCACTGGCAACTCGATTTGATCGACCTATCTTTGTTTACTATCTATGACTGACCTATGTTTACAACCTAAAATAAATTGTATTAATTGCCGACAATCTATTCTCTTCATTTCAAACTAAAAAATTGGTTTCAAGCTGTTTATTGACAGTCCCAGTTGAAGTCTGCTGGGAAACTAAACAATTCACCAATCTGGCTCACAGGGCCAGAACGCTGTCCATCGATGACATCAGCATTTTTCTGTCCTCTGATTGATTGGTCAGAGCCAAATTTGTCACTGCTAACTTTGACAGATGAAATATATACACAGGCAACCATTTACATTCAGACCGTCATTGAGCGGAAACTTAACCCACGCCGCTTGCTCGGAAGGCAGGCGAGTGAACCACGGTCCCGTCAGTGACGCAAAGAAGCATTCTCTGTTTTTACTGGATGTCAACGTGTCACAAAGTTTGTGATGGACATTCTGTGCTTTCCATCCATCCAATCACAAGAAAAAAAACCCAAATCCCTGAAGCTACAGTATACCGAGAACACGTGATTTCACACCATGGATTCAACCCAACGGTAATTCTGAACCGTTTAACACACTTCAAGCTGAAATCAACATCTGTGTTTATTTAACGGTGGTTCATGAGGCAATCGATAATCAGTCGCTTTGTGTATTTCCAAGATATTCTGCTGCATTACCTCATATTCTGCACGGGAAAAACACATTGTTGGGACACCCCAACTGTCTGTATACTGATATCTTATGATGGATATTCTTGTTCATTTGTGAGACCGCACACGTTTCCGTACAAAGACCATTTCAGGCTGCTGTGTACCAGTGTGCCAAAACTGGGGTGTACAAGGAAACAGCTGTTTTGTTTGCAGGTTATTAAAGCCCTTTTATGTCAGTGTGTTCTTGGGATAGTTTAGTCGGAAACCAAATGGAAAGGTCATCTTGTACCTTATTTTATCCTATTTTGTGTTCTATTTTATCAAAGCAGGGGTGTGGATGGGTTGCTATGGGGTGAAATTTTTCCAGAAACCTTTTGGTAAATACTTGGAATGCTTGTCAGGCAAGGTACCACAGCATGAAATCCATCCATTTTCTGAACCGCTTTATCCTCACAAGGGTCGCGGGGCATACTGGAGCCTTGCCCAGCTGTCTTCGGGCAGTAGGCGGGGGACACCCTGAACCGGTTGCCAGCCAATCACAGGGCACACAGAGACGAACAACCACCCGCGCTCACAATCACACCTAGGGACAATTTGGAGTGTTCACTCAGCCTGTCATGCATGTTTTTGGAATGTGGGAGGAAACCGGAGTACCCGGAGAAAACCCACGCAGGCCTGGGGAGAACATGCAAACTCCACACAGGGAGGCCAGAGCTGGAATTGAACCCGTTACCTCTGCATTGTGAGGTCGACACTAACCACTGGACCACCGGGCCGCAGCATGAAATCTCCAACTATATTTAAGCCCTGGTCAAGGTCAAACTTCAATTCAGTAAATTCCTGATTGATTCTCGGGCATTCGGAAAAATTCCGATTCTTTTTGCAACCCTATTTTAAAGTGAACTATTTTCAATATGAGCATCGATCACGGCCTGGACAAGCTTGCTCATGGACCACCCACCACAACGCCTAAAAAAAAAAAGCGAGGTGACCATATTTGTGCCTTCTGCCTATTCTGCCACGGTGAGGAAATAGATGAGAAGGAAGTTTGTTCTGACTTGTGTCCTCCAGTGATGACCTCTTGTCTTGCACCCAAAAATATACCATCGCGTTCCCGCTATATTAGGAAGAGAAGCAATTGACTTTAAGTTTCACTACAGCCTCGAAACTCTTGAAGACATCTGTGGGCATTGGGACAGAATGTATCTAAGAAAATCTGGAAATGCCACGATGATGTTTCAAGCAGTACACAATGGACGTTAAAAGATGGCCACTGCAACTCGCAAAGAACTTTCTTTGTACTCTTTCTTTTTTTGAAGCTGTTGTCTTTTCATCCCAAACCATCACTGCACAGCCATGACAAAACCCTGATTGTCGGATTCACCAAGGTGCCAGCGGCCTGGCCCATGATAAATTTCAAATGTAATTCATTCCAAAAGACAGTTCCATTGCTCATATAGTTTAAGACGGGGCTACCGAAACTGATTGTGAGGGCCCAAGACAGATTCGATTGACATTGCAGCATGTAGAGGCTGAAATCTGATTGGAAAAAAAAAATCTACACATGCACAATCTCTTAATGGAATCAGTACAACTGCGCAAACGAGCAATACGCTACGAAATGAATTAAATAGACAGTTGGGATTAATCGCATTTTATGGAACAAATATTTTTAAAAATTTGTATGTAGTTCTGTGTTTCTGAGAGGGTTTGAGCCAGCAAAAACAAAAACACTTTCAGCGAGGTGACCATATTTGTGCCTTCTGCCTATTCTGCCACGGTGAGGAAATAGATGAGAAGGAAGTTTGTTCTGACTTGTGTCCTCCAGTGATGACCTCTTGTCTTGCACCCAAAAATATACCATCGCGTTCCCGCTATATTAGGAAGAGAAGCAATTGACTTTAAGTTTCACTACAGCCTCGAAACTCTTGAAGACATCTGTGGGCATTGGGACAGAATGTATCTAAGAAAATCTGGAAATGCCACGATGATGTTTCAAGCAGTACACAATGGACGTTAAAAGATGGCCACTGCAACTCGCAAAGAACTTTCTTTGTACTCTTTCTTTTTTTGAAGCTGTTGTCTTTTCATCCCAAACCATCACTGCACAGCCATGACAAAACCCTGATTGTCGGATTCACCAAGGTGCCAGCGGCCTGGCCCATGATAAATTTCAAATGTAATTCATTCCAAAAGACAGTTCCATTGCTCATATAGTTTAAGACGGGGCTACCGAAACTGATTGTGAGGGCCCAAGACAGATTCGATTGACATTGCAGCATGTAGAGGCTGAAATCTGATTGGAAAAAAAAAATCTACACATGCACAATCTCTTAATGGAATCAGTACAACTGCGCAAACGAGCAATACGCTACGAAATGAATTAAATAGACAGTTGGGATTAATCGCATTTTATGGAACAAATATTTTTAAAAATTTGTATGTAGTTCTGTGTTTCTGAGAGGGTTTGAGCCAGCAAAAACAAAAACACTTTCTTGCTGTGCATTTGTTTTGAGGCTCTTTGTCCCCATTTTGTCATTTCTTTACTAGCCAAATAAAATAAGGTAAGCGCACCAAGTTTTAAAAGGGTCACTTGGGAAGAATTTGTTCTGGGACAAAATGATGGAACCGTAAAACCCTTTCATTAGTGACAGAGAGCCACGTTTGTGTGGATACACTGGAAAGGGAGAATCCCCGCATGCAGCATGTTCTTGTTTCTGACAGACATCTGGTAAACTTGGAAATTTATGGTGAGGTTCTCCTTGCCAAATCACCGTCTTTAAATATTGGAGGGGCTTGAATGCTTGCCTTTGGCTTGGTAAAGGGACTCTATTTTTTTTTTTTTAATCTTGTGCGCCAAACATTAGCTCAGGTTACATACACTTGGGGGACTTCAACAACAGCAAAATAACCACAAAAACCCAGAAGGTTAGGGTTGTGACAAATGGTAACTGCAATTTAAATTCGAGTCTGTTTTTCAAAAGTATCTTGCAGATAATGCAGTGCTCAACTAGAAATAACAATTGCTTTACTTGTAAGTTTATTCCCATTTCTGTATGTTATGTAATCTAAACACTTGGCAAAATGGTCCACTAGTTGGCATCTGTGCACTATTTGCACCACTCGTGACGTGATGTGAAGTTTTGCCTCATTAAAACCATGTAATCCTTATAGTATGTCTAACTTACCGTACTAGCGAGCACAAACAGCATACTAGTTCAAGGACAAATATGAAAGACATTCACTAAATTCTCAAATGGCTTTACAGAATGTCATTTGGACCATGTACTAGCATGCACTTATTCATCACTAGTGTTTTGAACACTTCTATTTCAGTACAGGATGACATTTCTGCACACTAGTAGGACAACTAAATGTTACCAGTGAAGCACACATACCACTGGGCATTTTGGTGCTACTAGTAGGGTGCAGGGAGTTACTAGTGTGTCACACATTGCTACTTTCTGGGCCTAGTAGTGTTATTTGTTGAGCAGAGTAGTTTATTCAGATTTAAATGCATATTAGCATCCAAAAGTGGCACTAGTAATGGGATGAATAAAGGATCAACGTTTTTATTCAGGAGGAAACAATTTGTCATGTGTTGGAAAGAAAATCACAACCATGAAAAAAGCTCTGTAAAGGTAAGGGACCTTCAAACAAGGATAAAAGGCAGTCATCATTTCGTACATAACATTTATTTTATATAAAAGAAAAATGGTTGTAATATTAACAGATATAAACAGGAAGTCATCACTGGAAAACGACGGTATCCAACATGGCAGCGAGGCATTGAACAATGTTAGATGTCATCAACACGTCTACGTGCTCTTCCAAGTGCCTCTTGGGATCCTGCAGGAGAGGGAAATGGAGAAGGAAACATTAACTTTATGTGTCATGCAATTACTATACAAGACATTCACAGTTTAGTTGAGGGATACCATTCTTGCTGAGACACTTTCAAATTACACGACTGTACTTGTGTTGTCTAATAAGCACACAAAAGTCACCTTAGGCTTTCGGGTGAAATTTCAGGAAACATGTTGTGCAAATGTGTCAGACTGACAAATTTAGGGGCCTTTACGATCGAAATTAATTACACGCATCTTAGAAGTCCACCTTGAGTTGAACCGACACAATAATTATCTCGAATGGCGTGCAAATAGTTGATGAAGAACCGCAAATGTTACCTGTTTTCCAACATTCTTGATGGCCAGCTGTTCTGGTGTCATTTTGTCCTCTTCTTCGACAGCCTGAGACAGAAACGCAACAGTGACATGAACAACTTGTTAAGCAACGTATCCGTGCGGTAGAAGTGTGTTTGTGTGACAAATGGTAACATTGGTACTTTGCATTGAGACTAGACAGTTTTCTAGTTCATTGCTTTTGAGGGGTATTGGATCCATGTTAATACTTTATTCCAACTATAAAATCACAGCGTATACGATATGGACGATTGATCTAGTTTCATGCTGCGAGCGAAACTGAAGAATTGCTACCTTGTTGTAGTTCTTGGCAAGCTCCAGCATTTCCTTGACAATGGTCTCATTGTGTTTGCAGTGCTCGCTGTAATCCTGCAGGGTGAGACCTTCCATCCAACTCTTCTTATGCAAGTTGAGCAGCATCTGCAGGACAGTCAGTCATGTTTCAATACAGGAAAACCTTCTTCTGAATGCAGTACAATTTTTTTTAATTTTTTTATTTTTATTTATTTTTTTTAGACAAGCGCACATTTCTGTGTTAGTCACAAGTTTTTTTTTTAATACATCTGCAAGTCTGAATTTCAAGTTTCATGCCTTAGGTGTAGTACAACTTTGTGCCACAGGGCAGCACTGAGAGCTCTTCTTGAAAAAAAAAACAGCATCATTAAGAATGAGAAAATGACACTGTTTTAAACATGAAAACAGAACACAATAATTTGCAAATCACAATCAACCATATATTTAATTGAATACACTACAAAGACAAGATATTTAATTTTCAAAATGAAAGACTTTATTCTCTTTCCAAATAATCATTAACTTAAAATTTTACGGATGCAACACGTTTGAAAGTAACTTGGAATGGTGGCAAAAAAGACTGAGAAGGTTGAGGAATGCTCATCAAACACCCGTTTGGAACATCCCACAAGTGAACAAGCTAACTGGGAACAGGTGGGTGGCATGATTGGGTATAAAAGGAGCTTCCCTGAATTGCTCAGTCATTCACACGCAAAGATGAGGCAAAGTTTACCTCTTCATGAACAACTGTGTGAGAAAACAGTGAAGCAGTTTCAGGGCAATGCTCCTCCACGTACAATTGCAAGGAATTTAAGGATTTCATCATCTACGGCAGGGGTCCCCAACCTTTTTTGCCCCACGGACCGGTTTAAGTCAGACAATATTTTCAGGGACCGGCATTTAAGGTGTGGCGAATTAATACAACAAAATAATATGGTATGAGCTGCATGAAAACTGTGGTGTTTTCGAAATATAATAATAAACACAAGGAGCGTCTAATCTGGTCGCAACACTCTTATCGCTCTGGTAATGTTTAATGCCTTCAAAATACGATACAACGCAAATTCAAAGTGCATGAAAATGACGACTCACCACACCCCCGAGCTTGATTTTCTGCAATCAGACAGTCCCATCTCGGGGTAATAGGAGACAATGACACCTCAAGTGTGTGGTTTATGTCCAGTCTACTTCGTAATTTTGTTTTAGTCGC
>NW_017805824.1:5031474-5031800 GCF_001891065.2 Hippocampus comes
GCCGCCTGCATTTGCGGTCTCCAAGCAGCTTTTTTACTCATTTTGCGGGCTTCAGCGTTTTGTTTATGAGCGTCATCGGTCGCATTCCGAAATAAATAAAACGGAAATAAGGCAAGTTCTTTCTGTGCGGCCCGGTACCAAATGCCCTGCGGACCGGTACCGGTCCGCGGCCCGGCGGTTGGGGACCCCTGATGTAGACAAAGAAACGGAAAAGACAAACCTTGCCTTAAGATCCTCACACTCAAAGAAGATGAGTATCAATTCATACCACACTAAGTCCTCCATTCAGTCAAAGGTTTCCTCTAGACATTCCAGTTTTTGCTCAA
>NW_017805824.1:5032200-5045591 GCF_001891065.2 Hippocampus comes
AAATATAATAATAAACACAAGGAGCGTCTAATCTGGTCGCAACACTCTTATCGCTCTGGTAATGTTTAATGCCTTCAAAATACGATACAACGCAAATTCAAAGTGCATGAAAATGACGACTCACCACAGCCCTGAGCTTGATTTTCTGCAATCAGACAGTCCCATCTCGGGGTAATGACACCTCAAGTGTGTGGTTTATGTCCAGTCTACTTCGTAATTTTGTTTTAGTCGCCGTTGCTGCAGAAACTCCACACCTCACACAGGTAGGATGTCGGAAATAGCAACAGTGCTATTGTGGCGATCTCAGAGTATTCAGCCATAACTTTGATCCAGTTGTTTCGAACGTACTTTTAGGGCCGCCGTCATTTGCGATCTCCAAGCAGCTTTTTTACTCATTTTGCGGGCTTCAGCGTTTTGTTTATGAGCGTCATCGGTCGCATTCCGAAATAAATAAAACGGAAATAAGGCAAGTTCTTTCTGTGCGGCCCGGTACCAAATGCCCTGCGGACCGGTACCGGTCCGCGGCCCGGCGGTTGGGGACCCCTGATCTACGGTCCATAATATCATCAAAAGGTTCAGAGAATCTGGAGAAATCACTGCATGGAAGCAGCAAGGCCGAAAACCAACATTGAACAAGCTGAAAGTCGCAACAGCAACAATTGGGCATCTTTCTGCGTCCCAACTTAATTGGAATTGGGGCTGTGAATTTTCTATCTATATTGCAGATTTTTACTACTTATTGCCAGTAGGTCTGGAATGTATCCTAGCAATAAACTGGGGTTCACTAATAGGAGATTCGCAAACAAAGGCAACTGACTCTTTCTTACCTTCTGCTCCAATTCATTTTTCCTGTAATTAATGGTGATTGAGTAGTAGTGTCTGTTCAGTCCATGAATCAGAGCCTAAAATGTGACAAAACATTAAGTTAGTATGTATACCGTACAGAAATAACAAACATCAAAAGACTATGATTAACTAAAAATCATGCTTGGAGGGAATCAACAAAGCTCAGGATCACTGATCTGGCTAACAGGTTTGACTCCGTTGTACAGGTCCTGGTAATTTACCTTTATTTTCTAGCAGTCCCCAATCTTTTTTCTGGTGCCGACCTGTTCATACATGACCTTAATTTTCGCGGACTGGCAACCGTGGGGACTGGAGGAGGCTAATAAAATTTTACAACAACAAACAACAGCAAATCTATTGTCTATTTTTATGTGCCTTGATATGGTCACTATGGTAACGCAACAGAACAAATTTAAAGTGCATGAACGGATAACACAAAAACCGGTGGTATTTTGTAGATGCAGTATAACAATAAACGCAAAGCCACATTTTCGAAACTATATTGGCACGGTCCTCCTGAAATGCACCAACGTAAGGCACCACAGAACTACGGTAATATAAAGTACACGAACATCTATATATAACTCACCAGAACCGCTTTATCAAGAGCCACTGGCTGCACATTGTGCAGAGCGGGCTTCCTACATGGTCAATTTTATACCTATTTGTTAGCTGATGAGTTTCATAGTGTAAGGCAACCAAGGCAATTTGCATCTTGACATGCATCAAAAGTCCATCATAGATGGCTGTAACAGAGACAATCCCGTCGCTTTTCAAAATAAAATATTTTTCAGCTTCGGGTAATAAATCAACGGGTCCAGTACGTTTTTCATATGGGCGTCTGAAGTGGCCCACCCCCGAGGATTGGGGACCACGCCTGTATTATACCTGGCTTCATTGGAGCAAAAGATTGTGAAGTGATACATGACCTGGATTGAGGGCTTGTTCAGATGACCCAGATTTGATGTGGTTTGTCTTGGCTCATGACCCAACACCATCATATTGGCATTGATCAGTCTGAAGGCATCAATGACAACCTGTAGAGAAAAGGGAAAAAGGGGGATCAAATTAAAGGCATTCTAAAACGTACCACTGATATTGCATAAACCTCTGAAAATGCATGCCCACCTTTCCTTTGACACTCTGAATGGGATCTACCACCACGGCGACCGCTCTCTCTGACAGCGCCTCAAAACTCTGCTGTGTGTTGATGTCCACCCCGGACAACCAGCAACCAAAACCAGGATGGCTGTGATACCAACCCACGACCATCTCGGGCCTGATAAGCATTGAACAGCACGTTGTGTCATTAAATAAATACACTAAGTGAAGTCGTGGACCTCCCTTTATTGCGAGATACAACAGACCCAAGTGATAAATGACACTCCGACATACACAGACCATACAAAAATAAATAAATTGTTACATTTGTTTTATCCCGACCCCCCCAACACAATCTTATTAAAACACACTAAGTCTACCCCAGCGCCTATCCACCCTCTGCTGCTTTCAAAAAATGAGAGGCTATTGTATAATATCATGCTGTATGAACTGAAAGAAGCACAGCTCTCCAAATAAAAGGCAGCGCATTCTGTATTTGTTTCCAGTTGTTTACCCCTCCGATTTGAAGTGAACTTTGTATATTCCCCCCACCCCCCCAAAAAAAATCATAATTTTGCCTAACATATGTCTGCTAGCCTAATGCTGACATAATGCAAAATGCCATGGATGGGCTAATGGAAATTAGCAAATATGTTACGATAATTATCAAACTACTGCAATTTTAACCAACAGCGAGCAGCAAGACATACAAAGAGAGGAACTTGAAATCCTGTATATTAATGGTTTGGTATTTGTGGATTTTTTGGGGAACCTGTCCTCCATTATGGACAGAAATCGTTTGGCAGTTTTTTTTGGTCATGTCAACCCAATAAAAGTATTGCTTTGTCAACATCTTGTGACATCCTGGTCCCAGAGAACTACCTTGAAGTGAGTTGAGGAGCTTCATTTAGATGAAAGTAATGCTTTGCCAGCATCTAGTGGCCTGCATATGAAATTCTTAACATTTTTAGGTGGGTATAAGTTATTCGAAATTTTTCACAATTCCCTGCAGCATTCAGTCCCTTCCCCATGCAAATTCATTTTATACTGTACATTACTTGGAGGCATAACAAATTGTAAATTCTACTTGCAAACACTGAAGAAGAGAATATCCTTCGGCACTGTCAGTGCAGAATATTTACCTGCCAGTCTGCTTCAACATGTCCAACATCTTGGCTTGGAACACAGGGTCCACTGCCTCAACACTCACGCCCTGTGAGGCAACAAGTTTCGACATGTTAACATTCTTGGTACATACAGTAGGACATGCTGCGGTCAGACTGCAGGGCGTGTACCCCATTTCTGATTCTTTTTGTTCAATGTGCTCTTTTTATGGTCTCGTTCACATTACAAAAATAAATGTGTCCTCTAATGTTAAGTCAACGCCTTCTTGATGTGACATGCACACACACAAAGCACGATCAGGCTGGCACCACCTCTGCCTCAATTTGAGCCAGGAAAAACCCTGTACTAGAATGCCAAACTGGACTAGTGAGGAGAAAGAGTATATGAGTACATGGTCCTTAAAGCCGGACATCTACGCTATCAAATAAATACATTCCATTTAGGATTCAGAGCCATAGAACATTTATTTAGTATCCTACAAATGCACTGGGTTGTCTTAGTAGTGAGGACAAAATTGATCTAAAATTGGAAATCAAGATGTCAAATAAATGCTCAAACAGTTTGCCAGAGTTTAGCTTCTTCCATTTCTTCTTGTACTACTACTACACTTGGTTCTTTTTGTACTTTCAGCATTTGGATGCCAAGTGGTATCAGGCTGCCTCTAACAGGTCAGGCTTGGTACTACGACGTTTTATTTTTCTCGAAAGTATCTGATTGGAGTGCAGAATCTGAAGGCAAATTAAAATAAATAAATGCATACCGTTCCAGACTGGGGCATGGCAAACACATCAATCACTCGCACTGTGTAGTCGTCAACAAACTCTCCCAGCATCAATCCCATGACTTCCATTGGGACACCGGCACGCCCATGCTTTAACATCTAACAAGAGAAAAATAACTGAGGTCACACAAAAGTACACAGCAATGTTAGAATACATTTAGATATATGGTAAATGACTTTGAAAAATAATCTCACTGTATTTTCTTGCCTCTCAATATTGTGATTGCGATTTCATACGGCAATTATTTTTTCAGGGTCCTCCGAACCACTTATTTTTTGACAAACAAAAGCAATAAATTAATCTGTATGACAATAAACATTATCATTTATTTTACATAAATGTTTTGGTCTAAGGTTAGGCTAATGCGAAAATAAAGACAAATGAACCATGAATTAATAAGAAAGACTGTTTATGTATTTACTTAATTATTATTAACTGCGAAACACTGACTTCACAAAATTCTACCACATACATCTCCGATTTATATCCACAAACAAAAGAGGCCCAGGCCACATTTGGGGGGTAAAAAAAATCCATATATATATATATGCACAGACATGCAGCAGTTATGAGTACAATCACAGAATTAATTCAACTCAGCAGTTAAGGTACTATTGTAGTTGGTGTATACCTTGAGCAGTGCCAATGATGAAATATAGACTTGCTCTGCTGTGTCCACAGCTGGTGCATCTGTTGTGGGGCCCTGATCAAAAAAAGATGAAGAAAAATCAAACAGGTGATTTAACTAAAATGTAATCGAAAAAAAGATTTTGTTCCCCTTTTGTTCCAAATTCTAAGGTGTTGACGATTTTGTCTTTATTACAATTTAGACTGTTACCTGGCCAAGACCTGGCATTCCACCACCGAGTCTCAAGAGACGGTCCATGTCAGGATCTGTTTACAATGGCAGAAAATGTTATTATGCTTGAATTTTACATTTTATATATATATATATATATATATATATATATATAACGCCATTTGTAAAACGAGAAACACAACACATAAAAATGCAAATGAGAATGCATGCGCAGAGTAGCTCGTAAAATATATATATATATATTTTAAAGGTGTCAACACTAGTGAAATAAAATTATTTATGATGACAGAAGCAAACAACAACATGAAGCAAACCCTCCTATCTAATCATTTTAGAATTTAGTCATCCAAATCCCCCGATTCCCCTTTTTAAGATTCTCAACAGCAAATACTGTCTGATGTCTGTAGTGCTATGATTATACAATTATGAAAATGTTTAGACCAATAAAAATCCCTTCTTCGCATCATACAGAGCTTTTTGTAATTCGGGAGTCTCAAAATGATTCAAGCGGTGTTTGTTTACTGTTCAAAAGCTGTAAAAGGAATTAATGTTGGATTGAAATATGGGAATGAAGCAAATGTATATTGGGAAATCTGTGAATAATTTTTAGCTTTTAAATTACTTGATCGCAATGCTATTTTTGAATGTTGTCAGTAGTTATTTGAATAACAATTAATTGACTATTACTGTTTTTTGTTTTGTATTTTATATTTATGGATATTGTAAACCGGTAGTTTGAGCACACGTGTTAACGTTGTCAGACGAGAAAAAATGGCCAGGCTTAAATGAGCTCTCCTTCTTTATGACTGTTGATTGTTACAGTGTGGGATGTACTGTATGTTGACACAATAAGCAATATAAAAATAAAAAAAAAAAAACACTGAACTAATCGTACAAATATTGCGATAGCATACTTAAATTTTATTTTTTACAAACCACATAAACCCATCAAGGTATTTTCTTACTTAGGTTAGATTTAAATTTCTTTTAATTCCACTTCTCAATCATACTCGATGTATATTTTTCGCACTCAGTTGGTTGTTTCTGTATTATTAATACAGTACCAGTGGTTTGTGTGAAAATCGCTACTGTGTCAAAGTCCTTCACAGGATGAAAAAAGAAAGCATGCCTCCATGTATAATGTATTGTGTATAGAAGAAAACTTTCACCCTGCGATTCGTTGACCGCTATCATTACTTATTATTAATTGGCTAATCTATCCGCACCAAGATCTGGACAAACACGCGGGATCATTGGAACCTTGAGGTCCCATTGCAGATTTGGTAAATACTACAATGTATTCCATTTGATTGCTCCTCCATTCAAGGAACCAGTTTAAATTCCAATTGAGGCTAGCGTCTTGTTAGCATGTTCATGATGCTAGCCTAGTGACAGTGTCATCTTCCCAAAGGAAAGGCAGCAATAAATTATTCACAATGATTCCACCTCGCCGAGTATATATAAAATCATACAAATGACTATATGTGTGACCTACATATGCTTACCTTTTTTTGCTTTCTAGCTTCGGGAGGCTGTTTTAACACACCGACGTGAATCTTCCAGACTGGCGACCATGAATCAGCCAGAATAAGGTTTGACGCCGAACAACTTCCGTCGCACAATGACGTCAAAAATCCTAAATGCAACTGCAGAGAAGAGACACGCGAGGTCGCTAAATCCACATTTAACTGAGTGTGCAAAGACTGAGGCAGTTCATCCATTTTCTATACGGTACTGTTTCTCCTTAACGTGCTCAAGCGAGGCTGAGGGAAGGTCACTCACAGCTGGCAGAATGATACATTGAATTTTAAAGAGGTGAAGCGCCACTGATATATTGTTAGATTAATTGGGGTAATTCCCTACGGTGACATGGGAAAATGCGCTGCAAACGGCCGACGTTTGCAAACATGGGAATGCAAACATCCATCCATCCATTTTCTAATCTGTTTATCCTCTCGAGGGGCGCGGGCGTGCTGTAGCCGATCCCAGCTGTCTTCGAGCAGTAGGCGGGGGACACCCTGAACCGGTTGCCAGCCAATCGCAGGGCACATTGAGAACCATTCGTACTCACAATCACACTTAGGGACAAGAATGGTCAATCAATCAACCTACAGCGTATGTTTTCTGGAATGAATGTGCTTGGAGAAAACCCACGCAGGCATGGGGAGAATATGCAAACTCCAGACAGGAAAGCCGGGGTCGGAATCGAACCCCCGACCTCTGCACTTTGAGGAGCACCTGATCATCAGTCGGTCACTGTGCCTGCTCGAACAAAAAAACAAACAAACAAACAAAAAGGTTTCAAAAAACAAACTCAGACTAAAAAAGATGAAAAACAACTGCAAAAAAAGAAAAAAATATGCTGCAAATAAGAAATGCTGCAAACGGCTAAACGCTGCAAGTATGGATATGGTGCACACTAACAAACATCCATCTATCCATCTATCCATCCATTTCCGATCCGCTTTCTCCTCACAAGGGTCGCGGGTGTGCTGAATCCTATCCCAGTTGTCTTCGGGCAGAAGGCAGGGGACACCTTGAACCGGTTGCCAGCCATTCGCAGGGCACACAGAGACGAACAACCATCTGCGCTCAAACTCACAACTAGGGACAATTTTGAGTGTTCAATGAGCCTGCCATGCATGTTTTTGGAATGTGGGAGGAAACCGGAGTACCCGGAGAAAACCCACGCAGGTCCGGGGAGAACATGCAAACTCCACACAGGAAGTCCAGAGCCGGATCGAACTCACGACCTCTGCACTGTGAGGTCAACACGCTCACTACTCGACCACCGAGCCGCACACAAATGCTGCAAACACAGGAACGATGCAAACAAAACACATAAACACATAAATGCATAAAAACAAAACACACACACACACACAAATAAAAGAAAGAAATGCTGCAAGTACAGCAACAAAGTGGAAACAAACATTACACAACACCAAAAAAAATAAAAATAAAAAAAAAACAATAGTAATAATAATAATAATAATAATAATAATAATAAAATAGTAGAAATCAAAAACATACCAACTCCAAAACGACAGCGAGGGAAAGAAAAAATGATGCTAGTTTACCTCACTAAGCAGAAGTTTTCCAGGCCACTAGGAGATACCGCAGGACCAGTCTTGTAAGACCAAATCCTCTTGGAAAGACTTGAGCGGGGTTGCCTAATTAGGCGGTACTGTAATTGGCCATCTTTTGGAGAAATGGTACGTTTTACTTCATGCCTTTTTAAACACATGGACATTGTTAACGTGAGACCAGAAAATTGTGAGGATCTGGTCTCACAGGACTGGTCCTGTGGTGTCTCCTAGTGGCCTGGAAAACTTCCCCTGAGTGGCGTGCACTTGCATCATATTATTTCTTGCCGTCGTCATTGAATTCATGGCTTTTGGATTTCCGCAGCCCTTTTTTTTTTCTTTATTCTTTTGCATTTGTTTTATGGTTTTAAATTTTTGCTTCCATTTTGTTGCTGTGATTGCAGCATTTTTTTCTTGCGTCTGTAGAAGTAGTAAAACTGATTCCGAAATCTAAACCCCCCACATAGCTGCTGAGTTCCCCTTAGTATGGCTCGCCCACATCACCATCCCACCACCTTGTCCCTACTTCCTCCCACTTGATACCCAACTCAAATATTAATAACTTGATCAAATAAGTTTGAAATCTCAATTTTGTCTGGTAGCATTTTGTGTATATCTTCCTCATATTGAAAGAATGCAATTTCTGTCGAAATTTGTTCATGGATGCTGAAAATCTGGAGCTGACTTGAAAAGCATTAGAATTAATTGAATTGCTGTCATTTTGAAATGTAAAATGTGAATGACTTCAAATTGGAATGGTTCGAATCAGTCTAGAAATTAGGACGTTTTTGGGGAATGCAAGGAATTGATGGAATGTGGGAAAACAGTCCCCAAGGGGTTCTGAATGAGCTGAATATTTGGAATTTGGAACATCTCCTTCATTTAGAAGATATTTCTTGCATGAGAAATTTGGAATTCTGAGGAAGGGAATACTTTTAGGAATGTGGAAGATAATTCCATGTCCTGATTTTTTTTCAACTTTTTTGGAAGTTTGAATGTTTTTTAATTAGCAAAGGGCAAGAAGCACAGCCTTGCTGAGGAAGTTTCTAGGTTTGAATCTCAGTTTTGGCCTTTCTGTGTAAAGTATGGATTTTTGGGTCATCATGCACTTGTGTGGGTTCTCTCTGAATCCCCCATGACAAACAGGGCTTCATTGTATGTCTTGTGATTCCTTGAGTGTTTTTCCAAGTTAAAAGCATTACACTATCCCCGAGGAGTCACGAACCCCAAACCAGAGTGCACAACCAATGAGCTCGTTCAATAAGCGTCAGTGTTTCTTTTTGTTCTTGCCGAACAGTTGCAAGTCCCTCAATCTACCCAGCAGTGCCACTTCAATGCTAAAAAGTCCTACCCGACAGGTCTGCTGGCAAGCTGAGCTCTTGACTGGAACCTACATTCCTCACTCGCTGCGGATGATGAAAGAGAAGAACTAGTCCACATTCCTCAGTCGCTCCCTCTCCACACCCATGGGACCTCCTTTTACCTCAGCACTCAGCCGTCCCCGCCAGGATGTACTTCCCTCACGTACGATTTATTACTTTAAATGGACATTTGAGCTCCACAATGGGCTAGCAGACTTTAAATCTCTATATTATTTATGTTGTCTCTAAAACCTGCTGGCAGATGTTTCCTTACTGCATATAGCTATAAGAAACCCCAAATAAGGCCAACTAGTAGGATTGAGATTGTTAACTAGTAGTATTTGTCACTAGAAGTACTTGTAGGACGCGGTTGTCAACCTGCCTCGTAACAGGTCGTTGTCCTACTAGTGAGAAAAAAAAGCGTACTAGAACATGGGCAAGTAGATGGATATCAAGGACATTGAATAAATGCACAAATAATAGCTTCAAACAATAGTTTCAGCATATATTGGCTAGCTTTGTAGTAGTAGTACTAGTAAGACAATTCAGTGCGCTAGCAGAAACACTAGGGCACACCAGTCAAACAACTGTGCCTCGCTGTAAAATGTATTTACCGCTACTGCTACTACTAGTGACACACAAGTATGCATTTAATATTTACTGGTAAACTACGGTGTAGCAATAAGACAACTTGGCCCAACTAGTGGGCATATGTAACAAAATAGTAGCTCCCTTGACCTTACTAGTAGCCCCAAAATGCCTACTAATTGTTTTTGCCTGGTAACATGTTCAGTTGTCCTACGACTATATGCCAAAGTTGTCCTACTAGTGTTCAGAAATATCATAAAGTACAGTAATTGAAGACAGTAGTGGAAAAAATGCTTCTGGTAAGATTCCGTTTCGTGTGCCTGAGTCATTCTGATGGACGTCAAGCGGGATAGCAAGGATATTGAATAAATGCTCATATGACTTTCCATACAACCCCACAATCTGGCTTTAATGTTGGTGAATGTTTCCTTTATGGTTGCGCTTCTTGAAATGGAATTGATCTCTTAAAACTGTACATTCACTGTGAAATGGGCAGGTGCTAGCAATACATTGATCAGGGTCAAGACAATGCAGGAAACAAGCAAAGTGTTTGCTGAATCATTATTGCTGACTGGGTTACCTCATTCAACTCAGCTCTGCACACGATTGGTTGACAGTTTGCCATTTATTCAGTTCAAACCCTATTCATGTCATTACTCAGTAGGGGAAGTCATTTCACAAGCTTTTTGTTGAAGATACCAAATTAGGCAGATCAATTGACCTATTGGCCATATCGCCCATTTGAACTGCCACAATGGAGAAAGAGGCGTGACATTGATGTCTTTTATGTGTAAAAGATGTCCATCGAAACCCTGTCACTAAATGAACATTTGTAATCCATTACAAGAACAAGGAGTCTTCCAAACAAAGACTGCTGCAGCTGATTACTTGATTTGGAAGGAGTGCTGCTTTCGAGGAACACGAGAAGCTTGTAACATGACACCAGCATAAAGCTATAATCCCAACAGCCACCAGAGAAGGCAAAGAAATGTGAAGCTTTGAAAAGCTTCCCGAGACACAGATGATTTGGGTTTACTTTTTGAATCTCCGCAAAGACCTACGGGGCACTTCGGCCTATGTAACTTAGGGAGTTTTTAAATGGATACTCTCCATGGACAAAAAAAGTGTCCAGTAGGGCTACTGTTGATGTTTCTCAACTGCTGGTTGTCACAAAATTGTATTCCCTGGGCGGTTCTCTGGCAGACCAAAAATGTGTCAAAACTGAAGATATATTTCAAATGAGAGTCACTGCCAAACCACTTACAAATATATAAGAAGCGCAGAGCTGATTTGAGTTTTGGATTGATTGGGACTTAGGCACGATGTAATGAAGGAAGCATTTCCCCCTCTGGGTGGGGCACCTAAAGAGCTTTAGCTGGTCCAGTGCTTGACGGTCGTAAAGGGTCAAGCAGAGCAGAGCACCACGGTCCCTTTAGACATCAATAACAAACAACTTGAAATCAATTCTTAAATGAAGCATGAACCTGCTTGCAATCGCTCCAAATAGTTCATGTTCCTCCATGTTGGCTTATAGGCCCCCACAAGATCTTAAACAATCAATCAAAATCTAAACAGTGCTTGACTTCTGTTTATTGACTTCTATTTTACATCATTTATCACTAACCAGCCTATTTAGACAAACCAAGCAGTAGAAAGTGCTGGTATGTGTTTCAAATGTAAGAAGTGAAAGTAAACGTCATCAGAAAAAAATTGTCAAGTAAAGTACAGATACCTGGAGACCTAATTAAGTTCACTAACCAATACTAACCAGTATTTGTACCTCAATAGAGATTATTATAAAATGTTGACATTATATCATTCATTTGCATCCAAGTAGCTCAATCATATAAATGCCCCGGTCGTAATTCTTGTTCATAAATGACTCCATATTTGCAGTGGTCATTAACTCTTTCTTATCAGTATCCAATATCTGAAAAGTAGATGCTTTGCATAGTACAAGAAATTGTATCTGTTACACATTCAGATAGATGACAAATGGCTAGATAATGCAGATGGATTGGAAATTGCTGTATGGATGGATGATCGCAAAAGTGATCACACACCTCACATTTTTGTGAATATATTTTACTCTATCATTGTATGGGACAACACTGAAAAAAGGACACTTTGCTACAATGTAAGGTATGTAAAAATGTAAATACAATGGACTGTGCTGTTCCCTCAAAATAGCTGAACATAGAGCCAGTAATGTCAAAATCAGTGGCAACAAAAGTGTACACTACTATGTGAAAATGTCTGGGCCCAATTAGCCATAAATAGATAGATACACTATGTACAAATTTCGCAAAGTGGGTAGTATCATAATTATTATTAGTGCTTTGAAATGATATAGTACAGTCAATAAATATGTTGGCATTGTCATTGCGTTTTAATTATTATAATTTCTATCTATTTGTTTTGTCGGGGTAGTGTGACCTCCAGTCCAGGCCAGTGCCTGCTAATATTTCATTACATCCTGATTCACTGACATGTAGTGTGTGGGATGGGGGGAAGGGTAGGAAGAGGAAGTGTGTGTGGTGGGGTGTGTGTGGTTTCGAGCGCGTGGTTGTGCGTGCGTGTGTGTGTGTGTGTGTGTGTGTGTGTGTGTGTGTGTGTGTGTGTGGTTGCGTGCGTTTGCGTGTGTGCTTGTGCGCGTGTGTGTGGTTGCGTGGGTTTGCGTGTGTGTGCGTGTGTGTGTGTGTGTGTGTGTGTGTGTGTGTGTGTGTGTGTGTGCGCGAGCGCGTGTGGTTGGGGGAGGTGGGGGTAAAGAATGCTTGGTATGTGCGGACGACACTAACACGAAAGGCGGCGAGTTATCCGTGCGCCGACAAATGAAACCCTAAAAAACACGTTCTCTTCGCTTTCTAATTCATCCCGAGGCACCTACTCGTCAATATGCGACACACTACGCTGTTAAACGTCAAATGTAGTTATTTTACGGCATGGCAACACAGTCGAGATGACGCCACTACCCCCCAGATGCTAGTGTTGGTTTGGTCCGTAGTAGGTGGGACTGGCGAGCGGTCTGCACCAGGACGTCGTAGATCAATGAACCGAACCGGAGGCTCGCTCGATACGCTGGTGTACAACAAACTGAGCTAACTGGATAAATGTGTCACCAGCAAAGCATAAGAGAGGGCACGCACGCTTTGTTCAACTTAATCAACCCGTTCAGTATGTCGATGTTTTAACCAGACGGGTTATTTTCGAGCCTTACTCGCCGCTTCCGACCATTTCATTGGATCTGCGATTTTTTTTTTAAGAGGGGGGAGATCTTGTCTGGAAATCGAATATCTCTAACCTCCAGGATGATCTTTGCAAACACGGGCAACCCACTGAAAGCTGCCACTCGCAAGCAGGTAGGCCATTGTGTTTTGCTTTCTACTTTTGCTGTCACTTTTCAAATAAACCCGAGCCTGAAATGACATTGGGAAGCCCTTCCCTTCTGTATTTGGTTTGCAATAATCTAACAAAACAGCGTTCAAATATCAAGTGATTAACAACAATATAAGCGACTTGTGAAGATGTAGATGAAACCATTTTCGAGAGGCTTTAATTGTTGTTTCCATATAACCTTGTTTGGCCAGCCACTCTGTTCAATATGGACCATGCTTATTGTAGTCCTCTTTTCCTGGCTCCCTGCATTCATCCACTGAATTCTGGGGGGTTGGGGAGGTGGGGG
>NW_017805824.1:5045614-5151627 GCF_001891065.2 Hippocampus comes
GTCTCATGTCAGTGTACACTCTTCATTTTGACCTCTCAGGTGAACAAAAAAAAAAAGGGGGGGGCAGTTGACGGATTGGAAGGCCTCTTGGTTTCCAGTCACGCTTTCTGATTGAGATGGAAGATTGATGTAGGGTGTAGGAGTTTTTATGGCCTCTCGTGGTTGAAATATGATCAGAGCCGAGCCGATGGAGTGAATTATTTCAGCATATTGACAACCACCGTTAAGATTCCATCCATATAATTCCATCAAATGATAGTAATTTGATTCGGTCAAGGTGAGTCAGTGTGGAGAGTTTTGTCCCCTCGTCTTCTGCCTGTATCTCATTGTAGCTGCTCTTTTTGATGCTTCCAAAAAATAGTGTAGTCGTAAAGTACATGTATATCAACATAAAAACAGGCATTTACTTGAAGGATGAACAGATGTTCCTGCCACAGCTCAGCAATCTCTAAATGTATCCTTCATGGATATTCAACCATCAAACCATCACATGAGTGGGTAAGAAAATCTCTGTTTGGGCTTGGCATGACGGTATCCATAGCTGTGGGTCTTGGAGTGGTTTGTCCTTTGGTTACAGACAGATGGCACAATGCTGTCGTGCTTTTGTGTTTGAACTGATCTGGGCTAGCTGGGAGCTATTTTAAAGGATGAGTAAGGGGAAGGAAATGCTTTGCAGGGCAGTTATGTGCTGATTTGTCTCACAAGAATAAAAAAAAAAAATGTGCGAGATGTATGACTGTACTGCAGGGGTGTGATGGTTTCAAACTCATTTTTGTAGCAGGCCGCACTGTGGTTATAGTTTTGATGGATGTCCTAAGATGGATGTGAAAGTAAATTGTATACATGTATAATGTCATCATACACAACAAATGGAAAGCCAACTAGTTTTGAAATGAGAAGTCAATGGAAATATGGGCTAAGGCAACAGAGAACAGATTCTCATTTGCAATGCCGACCCGGCTAAAGACAGCAAGAGTTAAATAAAGACGTTTACTGTTTGGCATTTGCGAAATCTCGTACTCGTGGATTTTTCGAGGAGATCATACTTGCTGAAAGACATCTGTTTGATATGTTTGTTCTGAGGCCAAAGCCATGTCTTGAGTCAAAAAATATTGCTTTTATGCCATGTTGCTGAATCATAGTGCCAAGTAACTCGATTGACCTGAGGGGAAGCGCTTCAAATAGCCATGCCATAGCCTTGTCCAATTACAAAGAGTGTTTTGCCGCCATCTTGTGGCATTTGTCAGCAATTACATTTTTTTGTGTTTGGATGGCAGTTAACAGCAGATTTTTGCTATTTATGGCAGGTTGAATAACAGACGTTCACATTAACTCTATCATCACCTCATTATAATATTGTGCACACACAGCAAATTGATTTCATAACTATTTTTAAATTAGAAGTCAACCAAAATAGTTTGTTCAACTATTGTAAATGGTTTTAACAACAAAAAAATGTTTGCAATAGCTCAAAGTTTTGCACCATTTCGCGAGAAAATTGATGTCAGCACACTTGATTTGGTCTAATGGACTGAACTGTTTCACAGTGTGTGTGATTATGCACCTCACCTACTAACTACAGTTAGTTTGAACAGTCTTACAACATGGACCAGCCAATCCAAAAACGCCATGTCATATCACATGGTCTTTCACATCCAAAATGACCTTTAATGTATGCTGTACCAATACAGTATATAAAGTATATACAGTATTGTTTTACAATAATCCTAAAATATATTTATAATTTCATATGTAGCTATGATTGAAAAGTGAAGCGTGAATTGTCAATGCCATTAGAATGCAAAAGTGCTGTCAATGGTGCTGTCATTGCCAATAGCTGGAAAAATGCCAATTAAATGCCCATTAAGATGCAATTTGTAAGTCTATGTGCGTTTATAAGGTCTATATATTATTATTATTATTATAAAATTGATGACAAATTCAAGAGATGATTCATATCAAAAGAGCCCAGAACAACGACCACAGAAATAAAAGGTGAAAACAAAGGTCAAGATGCATCAGTGTCAGATCGAACCATTTTAAAAAAAATTAAATTTTTTTTAGCCAAAGTGGACTCATGGGCGACCAAGGAGGGGGGGCATCACTTTTCAAACTATTCCATCCACCTATTTCAAAACAAAATCATAAAAATAGAAAATCATCACACTGCATGTTGACAAGCCATAAATCTTCTGGGAGAATGTCCCATGCACAGATGAACCAAAATTGGAACTTTTTGGCAAGGCACATCAGCTTTATATTCACAGATGCAAAAATGAAATATAGCAAGAAAACAACAGTGTCCCTACTGTGAAACATGGGTGCAGCTCTATTCTGCTCTGCGGCTGCTTTTGTTGTGATTGTGACTGGGTTTGGGTCTTTGGGTATTTGATTTTGTTCGTTGATTTTGGTCCTTTATTTGGTGGCACATGGTTGGGCGCGGACTGGTGTTTTACTGTATTTAAGCTTGAGTTACTTAGTTCCATGTTCTCAGAATGTTTAGCCTGCCGTGCCTTGCTATGCCCAGCCCTGCTCTCTTTTTTTTACTTTGCATAGAAAGACTTTTACTTCACCATTTTCGTCTCCTGTCTGCTTGTGAGTCCAAATCCTGCTCTTAGTGTGACAGTTTTGTTGCATCTTGAAACTGCAGGGTGCAATGAAATCTCAAGACTCTCAAGGTATTCCAGAGGGAAATGTACGAACCATCGTCGGAAAGCCTGGCCTGAGTTGCAGGTCTTGCAAGGCCAAAACACAGTGAAAACCACCCAAGAACTGCTCAAGGCAAAAAATTGGACTCTTCTGAAGTGGCATTCTATAAGCCCTGATCAAAATCCTATTAAACATATGTTCAACGGGCTGAAAGATGCCGTTTGAAGAAAAACCCATCAAAGCGGAGACAACTGGAGCAGTTTGCTTATGAAGAGTGGGCCAAAACACCTGGTGATGAGGAAAGTTACAAAAATCGTGTGGTTGCAGAGTTTGCCTCAAAAGCATATGCAACAAAATATTCAGTTGAGGAGACCACCATTTTTGTCAGGCCTGTTTTATGAGGTTAACATTTTTCATTTATTATTATTCATTCTTTTACTCCAATTATTTTTTTTTCGTTCATTGCATTTCGTTTTCATTCACTGAACCATGGACTGTATTCCCTGCTACGTAATCATTCTATAGGGCTTTTTCTATAGTGGGCTATATAGTGGCGTATTCACTCACCAGTGGAACAAAATTGAGTTTGGAACGCTTCTCGGGCATGGTTAATTGCATCATTTATGTCACATAATTATAACGTGCCAGATCAAAGTCAGCTGTTGGAATTTCTGTAATATATACTGAGCACATAAATACATTAGAGTGACATTCTATTGTTTTCAGCTACGTGCATTTTACAAGATGATTCCAAACAAAGCACTTTATGTCCGTCTGTGTTGTGATGTGTTGCTGTTTTCACTCCCCAACTCATGAGTTCATCTTGTGCCCAAAATCAAACAATACCCCGGAAATGGAAGCGGCAAATCTTTTTTTATGTATCATGGGATGTATTTTAATTTTTAGTCACTTTCAGTGTCGACTACCTTGAGGGGAGTGCACGACTGTGTATGGGAAAGAACCAATACATACGGCCGTGGATACTAAATGGGGAGTGTTTTTGAACACGGCCCATGTTTTTACAGTGGCTTACTGTAAATGTCGAACCTCATTGGTATTTAAAACCGCAATGCTTTCTCCAACCCAAAAGAAAATGCCAAATAACTCAAACTAAAACTAATTAAAAACATGAGGCATTAACATGGAATGCATGCACAAATGTTTTCTGTATTCTTCAATGTTGGATTTTTATTTTTTAATCCCTTAATGAAGACAGTTTCTTGTGATAACAGTTGACCAGGATTGAAATCTGATTATGTTGCTCCCGTAACCTTTCGATAACAGTGGCCCTCCTGTGTGCAGTCGTACCCCATGACTCCGTCCAGTCCGAGCAGCAGCAGCAACAGCAGCAGCACGGGCTTGGAGCAGCTCAGCAAGACCAACCTGTACATCCGAGGCCTCCCTCCTGCCACCACCGACTTGGACCTGGTCAAACTCTGTCACCAGTGAGTGCGAGAATGTATACATGTACTGTCATCCAAGTGTGTGTGTGTGTGTGTGTGTGTGTGTGTGTGTGTGTGTGTGTGTGTGTGTGTGTGTGTGTGTGTGTGTGTGTTTGTGTGTGTTGCTTTTTTGTGTGGGAGTTGCCTTGGCACTGCTAATACAGATGCCGCAAACCTGACAGAATGACTGCAAGGTCAAAAGGAAGTAGAAAAAGCCCCGCAGAACGACGGCGATGGTCTCCATTGAATAAACAAAATGTAATCAACGCAACATTATTAACGAGAATCCATCTCCAACTTGAATTTTCTGCTCTTATTGGCCTTTATGAGCTTTGTAGTCAAGGCATTATTTTTACCTTCGTAAACACATTCTCGTACCCATTAATCTTCGTTTGCGTCCTTAACTTGATTCAACATATGCGGTCCGTGTGCTAGTTGTTGCGCTGCACCTGCTTGCTTTTTGTGGACAAACTCCCTCCAGTCTATATTACCGCTGCTCTTTATAGCAATATCTGGACCACTCTGTTAAATAGCCATTACATTTGCAGTTTAGCAGTTTATTGTAGTCAGGCTTCCTGAATCTCGCTAGGCTTTTTTTTCTCTAAAGGAGACAATTACGTCTCATGGGCTCCCTTATTTTCTTTAATACTGCAGAGGTCTCACAGTGTAGTCCCCTAACTCTGCCTACTCCATCTGTCCAACCCATCTGGCCCATTGGGTGTGTGTTGTTGTGTGTGTGTTTATTGTGTTTTTTTTTTTTTTTTTTTTTTGCTGTAATCAAGTGTTGCTAAGTTTTCTCGCGGTTGGTTTACCACAGACGCCAGAACGTTCCATCTCGGACTGTCATAGTCTGATGGGGACCTCCACATTTCTCACGTTGTGTGAAGGCTTTCGACAGATGAAATGTGGACACCAGGCAGCTCCGGAGCATGGTTGTGGCCCTGGCATACTTGAATGAAGCTCGCCTGCCAGCATCAGCGTAGGGGGCCGCATACTACCATTCAACAAACATGTGATCATATACATTTTCTTGTTCCAAAACATGCAAAAGGAGCCCATTATTTACATACACACTGCACAGTGTTCACACTTACGTTTTACTTGAACAGCGTGACTGCCACAGCAGATTTTTTCCCAGTTTAGAAATTTCACCGGGCGTCCACGGTAAATGATGGCCTGTCAATTAACTCATCTCGCCCCCGCGTTTTCTTAGAAATTAACTAAATATTAAGATCCCAAGTAACACATTGTCTACAGGATCCGAGATCCAATAGACCACTATCCATGTGGGGATTTAGTGTGGTTTATGCCATAATTAGCCGAGTTTTGTCTCCTCTTTTTCCCCACAAGCATATGGAGTGAGGCATTCATCCATGTAACCAGTAGCAGCTGTTTGTGTCCTTTTCGCTTGTTTTGTTCATGCTCCTGATGTTGCTCGCCAGCAAAAAGCAGAAATGAAAGCGCTTTTTCGTAGCAACAAGGTTTGAATGGTGATTTCAGCTCGTCATTCAGTCTGTTTGTGCACACGTGTGAACAAGCGGCACGCAATTTGTTTCACATTTCAGGGTGAGGGTCGTGATCAAGCCTGAATGATGTACTGTATTGTTGTTACCTCTGCTTTATTTCTCGCTAATTAGTGCTCAATTGGTTTACTGTGTTGGAAATAAAAGGTTGGGTCTTTGAAAATTACTTCTACAAACTGATACAAAGGTGTACACAAGCAAACGAGGAGTTGATCATGGCTGTTTGTTTACTCCATCATCTGCATGGTGTTTGTGCAGGTATGGCAAGATTCAGTCAGCAAAGGCGATCCTGGACAAGACAACTAATAAATGTAAAGGTCAGTCAAAGATCATTACCTTACCATTAACTTCTTAAGCGGTTGACTTGTACTTTGGTAGCGACACTCATTTTTTACGTCTCACGTGTGATGTTTTTGTGCTCAGGCTAAACGTATGTCTAGTATAAAAGTATTGTTTTGGTCCCATCTTGATGCCAAGGAGCTATGGTAAAGTGTGTTGAAGAGAATGTCTTGCTTTGCCACCATATTGTGCCATTTATGGAGAATTATACACCTTTTGGATGTCAATCACTTGCAGACTTTTGCTATTTGCGGCAGCCGTCTTTCCTCCATGAACTGCGCTGAATAGTATTCATTGTTGGAGCTCTGTCACACTGCATCAATTACACAATTCTGTTCCATGTCATCTTATTACACACTTTGTATTGCCAGTGACTCTGTGCTTTGTACATTTGTGTATCTGTCCTGAATGTACATTTTGTTATGCTATCTTTTTGTGTACTGAAGTGATTTCTGCCTGAGGCAAACTCCGTCGTTATTTGTAACGTACAGTGATACCTTGTCTTATGACTGACACGACCTGCGAGTTTTTCGGGGTTAAAAATTATCACGGGTTAAAAATTCAAGTTACAAGCGCTCAATGGTGGAAGTGGAGTTCACAAAAAGCAGCAGGTAGTGACCAATTCTCCGAAACACATGCCAAGATGCGAACACAAAACAAAGACAATTACCGGTATATCTTCTATCTCCATCCAAACCATAGCTTCCGACTCAAAGCTAACGCACAATGCAAAACGCCATAGGTGGGCTAACAAAACCAAAACCGATAATGCGGTACTTAAACCCTTCAATCAAAGGATATTTGAATGCAAACTGTGCAGCACCACATGTAGAGAGACAATACAGCAATTATGGCCCAACCATTTTTTTTTCCCCCGACTGATTCCGGGAGTTGGGTAACTGATTAATTGTCAAATAAAATACAAAAATTATATCTAATGTTTTTTTGTTGGTCCCTTGACGATAACAAAAAAATGTTTGTTAGAATGTCGGAGGTTGTAATGTGGGATATAAATCAAAAATGAAATTGCTTGTTTTCTCCCCCTTAAAGTCACAAATCAACTGACTAAATCAAGAGGCCCAGTAATCATTCGGGCCCCAATATTCACAGTATGTGTTCTTTAAACTTTGCTGTTATAAACAGCTGTTAGTGCTGTGCACAGAGTCACAAATTTGTGAAACTCCAGCCATCCGTCCATCCAATTTGAGTGTCGCTTATGCTTGTTCGAGGCGCATGTATTCCGAATACTATCCCAGCTAACTTTGGGCTTTGAACCGGTCGCCAGGCAGCCGCAGGGCACAAGGAGGCTGACAACCATTCAGACTGACATTCATACCTACGGACAATTTAGAGTGTTGCAAACGCCACACAAGAAACTCATCTTCGTTTATTATGCCTGTCTCGAATATACAGCCCTTGTTGGCAAAGGCACGCATATCAGAAAGAGCGCAATGGGCATTGAATCACGACATCATCTGTTCGAACTGTTTTGAAATGTGTTCTGAGTTAGTCATAAGTCAAGGCGCCACTATAATTGGCCAATAAAGACAATTAGGATTCTGGTCACCATTTATTGGCTGTTCATGTAAACACAGTACTGCTCTGCCAACTACAGGTTATGGCTTTGTGGACTTTGACAGCCCAGCGGCTGCTTTGAAGGCCGTGCACGCTTTGAAAACCAGCGGCATTCAAGCCCAGATGGCCAAGGTGAGGAGTGTGTGTGTGTGTGTGTGTGTGTGTGCGTGTGCGTGTGCGTGTGTGTGTGTGTGTGTGTGTGTGTGTTGCATCCATTGCCACAAAGTTGTCCGTACTTCCTCTCTGAATATGTGTGGCGTGCACCACTGAATGACATGAGACTGGTCACATGACCTCAGCTGACAAGCTGTTCTTCCCGTGACCTCATTTACTTTCGCTGTATAACCAGATGTCATGTCTCCGTCTGCCAAGTAACCTGTCAGTTATGTCGCATACCAGACCACCAGCTTGCACACTGACACACACCAGGCTTGTGCTGCAGCTTCACAATGTCACACTAACTCATTAATGTTGGAATACAAGTGTAATATTCATTTGAAATCCATTCAATCTCCCTGAGTGTTTTTAATTTCTCCCCTTTACGGTTATTTATTTTTTAATCTTGTCAGTATAATTTAATCACCAGTAACTAAACCGCTGTTTGTGAAATGACAAGAAAGGCTTAATTAACTGTTCCGTTATTATTATTGTGAGAGATTCACGGCCTCGTGCATATACGTGTTGTCACATCTGCATGGTAGCAGGAAAGCTGCATAATTAAGTCTGTGAGTCATCCTCAGTTCTCTTTCTGTTCTATAAGTACTTTTCTCACCATTTCTTTCTGCCGCTTCCGCAGCCCAGACTGTGTTGATATGCTTGAATCCGCAGATAAGAGTTAATTAGCGAAAGGTTGCTCTCTAAAGACTTGGATGGAGCAGAGCTGATGGGAACAAACAGTGCAGTTTGTGCGTGGCTGTAGCTTGGATACGCTGCTCTCCTGATGTTTCTCAGGGAGGCCGACGAGGCACCAGAGTGCTGCAGTGCAGATGGATGTGTCTTTCAGTGTATGGTCATGTGAGGCGCTTATTACAGTGTTCTAACAGATGTCTAATGCTTAAGCATAATGTCAAAAGATGTACAGTGAACTCCCGTTGATCGTGGGGGATACATTTCCAGACCTACGTACGATGGGTAAAAATCGGAGCCCATATGCAGTCATTAAAAAAAAAAAAGCACTGTCGCTATCAAGAAATTGAAAATCAGTTTGAGTACGCAAACGAAAAGAAGACTCACTTGCACACTTCTCCAAATATTAAACACTCAATTGACATTTGCATGTATTCTATAGGCGGGCCGTTGGTCGATTGGTTAGCACGTCGGCCTAACAGTGCGGAGTTACAGGGTTTGAGCCCGGCTCCGGCCTCCCCGTGTGGAATTCGCATGTTCTCGCCGTGCCTGCGTGGGTTTTCTCCGGGTACTCTCACATTCCAAAAACATGGGTGGCAGGTTAATGGAACACTCAAAATTTGTCCCTAAGTGTGAGTGTGAGTGCAGGCAGATGGTTGTTTGTCTATGTGTGCCCTGCCATTGGCTGGCAACCAGTTCAGGGTGTCCCCCGCCGACTGCCCAAAGACAGCTGGGATAGACTCCAGCACACCCCGCTACCCTTGTGAGGATAAGGCAGATGAGAAAATCGATGGATGGATGTATTCTGTCAAAATCCTTTCTAAAAAAAAAAAAACGTTGCGATATCATGGGAGTTTTCCGCACATGACTCCACATTAGCATTGTTTTATTTAGGTTTTTTTTTGTCTGTTCTATCTAATCTCTAATTTATGAAAAACTGAATGACGACCTTCAGTATTTAAACATTGACTATGCTTCCTCTTTTGTCTTCTTGTCTGTGAGCAGCAACAGGAACAAGATCCAACAAATCTGTATATTTCCAACTTGCCTCTGTCTGTGGATGAGAAAGAGTTGGAGAACATGCTGCAGCCTTTTGGCCAAGTTGTTTCCACACGCATCCTCCGCGACTACGGTGGCAACAGCCGGGGTGTGGGCTTTGCCAGGTCGGTCATAGACGAGCCAGTGAAAAAGTAACCTGAAACGTTGCATTTGTTTGTCGCTTTGTGATAAAGGAATGACTAGGGTTGCACAATTCCGAGACTTACCAAAATTGGAAACTCTGTTTTGCAAATTTTTATGGGAATGAACAGAAATAAACCAGAAACGTACAAGATTGAAAGTTGGCTTTTAATGGAGAACGACAATATAGTTGGAGAAAAATGATTTGGAATAATCCTGACTAAAACAGTCACGCATGTGCAGTGGTCACTAGACTTATGAGGACCATAACTTTATTTTTTTGCCCCTATTTATGAGTTTTTCGAGTTACAGGTTGTTGCTTGGTTAATTTATTTTTGCAAGCTTTAGATGCCATCACTCGAGTGAAGTGAAAATACATTGCGTAGTAAAGGTACGATCACGCATTCACATGTGGGCAAGGAGAATCTCTTTGACTTGGATGTCTGCTTATGACAAATCAAAATGTGAATATAATGCATTTTCATTCAGTTACTCTTAATTCCCATGGAAACTTTCCGATTTGCAAACTTCCCAAATTCTACTTAAAGTAATGCTTCTTACTAGATATTTTTCATCTCTTTGTATCACTAGCAGTGACCTCCACAAGCATGTTACCGGTACTCATTTTTTTCAGATAAGCCCAGAAAAAAGAATCTATATATTTTATTTTTTTTGTGCTGTTCATGTACTGTACACTACAAGCTTTATTATTCAATTGGGAAAAAAAAGCATAGGGTGATAAATAATTCAATTTACCTGCTGACCTTAGAAGAAAGAAAAAAAAATTGTGATTCCATCACAGTCTATCTCGTAGAGCAGTGTGAATTTGCTTTCCCCTCAAAATAACTCAACATACAGCCATCAATGTCTGAACTGCTAACAACAAAAGTGAGTACACCTGTGAGTGAAAATGTCTGAATATGGGACAAGTTGGCCATTTTCCCATCCAGGTGTTTGTGCGACTGGATGGATGAGCGGATGGACAGATGGCTAGAAAGATGGATAGATGGACAGGTTGGTGTTAGAGAGGAGGATGCAGAAGCTAAACATCGATGGAAAAGGATGACATGCTGTGGCGACAAGATGAAAGGAAAAGAAGAAGATACAGAATAGCAAACATTTGTACATTTGGCTTCACAAAAACTGACGTCCGTCTAAATACATTTAGTCTCATACCATGGGCTAAACAGTAGATATAAAAACTTGACACCCCCTTGTTCTAATCACAGTTTTTTTGGGGGGGAGGGAATGGAAAAATGAGAACAAAATGAATCATTGAATATTCCGCAAGTGTAACACAGAATGAAGTAATCACATTCATATTCACATGTTAAATTAGGAGTCAACACGCATCTGCCGCCAGCACCTCTGATTAACTTCAAATCTAGTTCAGCTGTCCTAATAGGCCTCTCCTGACATGTTGCTGAACAATATGCAAAAATGTATACTGCTGCTATACATACTGTTCCTGTGATGTGTATTTGGATGTTGGATTTTTTTTTTTTTTTTTTGGTCCAGTCAGAATATAGCCTCTCAGTGTTGGCATGTCACTCTAATCTGCCCAGGCCCTTTGTTGAGCCAATCACTTTTCCTATTCTCCCTCACAAGGCCAGAGCATGATGGCCCTCGATGATTTCCACATTTTCTCATCCTCTGATTGGTTGGTCAGATCAAAACTTGTTATAGCCAATTTTGAGTAGCAAAAGACATCTATTACAATCTGCACACATTAATACATTTAATAACCACCATCTCTGGTAAGTATGATGTGTTTATGGTAAATGTTTTTGTCATGCTGTTTCATACATACAGGTATTTTATTCTGAAATAATATTGATAATATATGCGCCACAAATCGTGTGCTGTTGCATTGCGTTTTTTTGTATGACATTGATGGATTTTGGAATTGCGATGTGATAGTGGGGGTATTAGTGGTGGATTAAGTCGGGTAAGCCCCCACTGAAGTCCCTGGCGCCAAATTCGCTGCCCACCATTTGTAAAAAAACAAATAAAAATAATAATTTGATGTGAATCTGACGATGACAATAATGCCGTGATGTAATTGAACGTTTTGCAACACTGCAGTGCGCTAGCGTCAGTCTGTTCATAGTTGTTGCTCCCTTTCATCTCCAACCAGGATGGACACCACCGAGCAGTGTAACGCTGTGATCTCACACTTCAACGGGAAATTTATCAAGATCGCCTCCGGAGCACTGGGTATGAAAGCCATTCCCCTTTGTGGAGGCGGTGATGAAAATGGCTGTTCTTAACCATATTCCTCTCCTTTTCCCTCAGCTCCCTCTCAGCCCTTGTTGTGCAAGTTTGCAGACAGCCAAAGGAAGAAACACGCTCACAGTGGATTTGTTCCCAATGGACAGACAGGCGATCTCAGACTAGTATGTATCAGCTTTTATGGTTTCTCTACCTAAAATGAAAAGTAGATGTAACTAGATAACAGACTAGGCAGTTTTGACTACATACTATTTTGGGTCAAATTTGACGTGTTTTGACATTTGACAATAATAAGAATACCTTAAACGTCATTGTTTCACCCTGAAATGTAGTGACTTTTCCTAAAGTGACGCAAAATTCACAAACATGAAAATATTTGAAGATGTTTTTGGACAGGTAATACAAAGTTTGTGTTCACTGAGGCTGTCCTTGCTCAAATTAGACCCGTGTCAACTGAAATATATTTTAGATTTACTAGTGTGTGTTAAATCAAGAAGAATGGTAAAAATCTTGAAACTGCACATGCGCTAAATTGTTATTGGACAATGGCAGTAGTCTTCAAAAGGGAGCTTGAAACAGTCCCAAAATATGTCTGCGTCCCACACCATTTGCGTAAGTACCTACAGAAACATGCACCTGCTGGTCTTTTGAAACAGTAAATAATTCCAAGTCAAACAAACAGTATACATACTGTATATGTTTTGAGGACAGTGAGCACAATGTTCACTTGGGAGTTGAAGACAGTCTCGAAAACTGTCTGTGTTCCTCCCACATTTACACAGGCACAACTACAAAAGCTGATGTGAATTTTCTCTTTGCAGGGCGCAATGACTCTTACCTATGATCCCTCCTCAGCAGCTATGCAGAATGGGTCAGTCACATGCACCATATGTCATATGCTGGGAGCTTTTCAATCCAAGAGCTTTATTTTGAACTGCTCTCTGTTACCCAGGTACTATCCATCTCCATATCCAGTGCCCAACAGGATAATGACCGTGCAGCCAGCTATGTCCCCCTACATGTCTCCGGTCTCTGCTTACCAGGTCGGCTTCTATAAAGTAGCTCAGGGGTTATAGCTGAATTAAGTTCATTCTCGCTCTTTTCTACTGTGTGTTGCATTTAAGATGAGGGTGGTTGCATTTTTTCCCCCCCAAGAAATCTTGCCATTGTAAGTCGAGCATTATGCTTATTTTACTTGGCCCATGAAAGCTCCTGAATTATGTAGTCAGAAGGACTGTTTTCTCCCAGGACACGTTACCCTTAATCATACACAAATTCCCTTGGGAGTGCCTTTTTAACACACTTCTCTGTCAAAGCAAATTGTGGTGTGTCTTTAACTTGGTTAACAGAAGTCTGGTAACTGCTAGTGTATAAATAATGTTAAACGGCCTAGTGGAAATTAGCATTGATATCTCTGTTATTAACTTCCTACTTTAACATACATTGATTTAACACACAGTCAATTTATACAAAAAACACATTCTTTCTGCTCAGTGGGAACTACAATTATTACTGGAGTTCAGTTGCAGAGCCTCTTTGTTTCTTCTTCTTCTTGCTGTCATTATTTTCTTTGTCCATTACTCAGCATGTCTTCTTCAGTGCTGCCAAATATAGTGGCGACAGGAACAATACACCGCAATATAGCAAGGTTTAGTGTATTTGGGTGGGATTAGAATACTTGGGTAGAAATCGCAAAAATGAAAACACCCCTGCTAAACTTGGCTTTCCTTGCCGCTATGCTCAGCATACAACTGGAGTTACCTCACTTTTCTTGCTCCATCCCTCTCGGCTTGAGTAAAACATTTTTCTTTTTTGCATTCAGAAGAGTCAATATTTGAGATTACTGCACAACTTTCTTGCTGCTGTTTGTTTGTGTGGCTCTTCCCTGTATAGAAAGCTGTTTGTGCATTTATGGGATATCCTTGACATCCAGCTAAGGCTCCATGTACCAGTGCACTAGTTCATGGACGTGATCTTAAGTCATCAATAAGTATATTTATATTCCCACCAAGATACTATTTCTTGAAAAAACATATACAAGTGTAGTCCAGTATGTCGGCGCCAATACATTTCCTATTTTAAGTATGGAGTAAGAGGTATTTGGTCCAAGAAAAGTAATAGCTTACCTGTTCTGAATGAGACATATTTTGCTCTTCATTAACTCTTAACACAAACAATGGTTCATTTGTTTAAAAAAATAATAATAATTTGATTTATTTTATTACATGTTTTACTCCATAGGATTTTTGCAATTGCTTGTCTGTTAGCTTGCACATAATGCACACTTGTGATACACAGTACTGTAGCATTTATGTACTTTTCTCCTTTCTGTGTCCGACTGTGCCTGTCTTGTCGTTTCAAAGGTTCAGAGTCACTCCTGGGTGGCACATCAGCCATATATCATGCAACACCCGGTAAGGCAACATGCATTAACCTCACGTATGTATGTATGCATATATGGACTGTCTGTATGTAAGCATGTGTGGGTGTGTGGCTCAGCCTCAGCTGTAAAACACTAATTCATAACTTAAATTCAGCTTGTTCTGCTGACACGGTTAAAACAGCAACTTCCCCTAAATGCAGCATTACTTGCATGGAGAGCCGTTTGAGCATTTTATGCTCGATAGCCAGCTGAAAGGGTCAACCCCAAAATTGTTGGTTATGCAGAAATGTAATACAGTACTGTAACAGAAAAAAACTAATGAGTAATACACAGTTGTACTACACATGCACTCTACCAGTGCATTCTACCAGTGCATTGAATTGGACTGGACTTTAAAGGGGAAATCAACCCCCCAAAAATCCTTTAAAAGAATACAGGTATGTTCTATGCGCCTCCACTAGTCTAAACATGGCATTCTGATTCCAGGACACGTTACCCTTAATCATACACAAATTCCCTTGGGAGTGCCTTTTTAACACACTTCTCTGTCAAAGCAAATTGTGGTGTGTCTTTAACTTGGTTAACAGAAGTCTGGTAACTGCTAGTGTATAAATAATGTTAAACGGCCTAGTGGAAATTAGCATTGATATCTCTGTTATTAACTTCCTACTTTAACATACATTGATTTAACACACAGTCAATTTATACAAAAAACACATTCTTTCTGCTCAGTGGGAACTACAATTATTACTGGAGTTCAGTTGCAGAGCCTCTTTGTTTCGTCTTCTTCTTGCTGTCATTATTTTCTTTGTCCATTACTCAGCATGTCTTCTTCAGTGCTGCCAAATATAGTGGCGACAGGAACGATACACCGCAATATAGCAAGGTTTAGTGTATTTGGGTGGGATTAGAATACTTGGGTAGAAATCGCAAAAATGAAAACACCCCTGCTAAACTTGGCTTTCCTTGCCGCTATGCTCAGCATACAACTGGAGTTACCTCACTTTTCTTGCTCCATCCCTCTCGGCTTGAGTAAAACATTTTTCTTTTTTGCATTCAGAAGAGTCAATATTTGAAATAATTGTACAACTCTCTTGCTGCTGTTTGTTTGTGTGGCTCTTCCCTGTATAGAAAGCTGTTTGTGCATTTATGGGATATCCTTGACATCCAGCTAAGGCTCCATGTACCAGTGCACTAGTTCATGGACGTGATCTTAAGTCATCAATAAGTATATTTATATTCCCACCAAGATACTATTTCTTGAAAAAACATATACAAGTGTAGTCCAGTATGTCGGCGCCAATACATTTCCTATTTTAAGTATGGAGTAAGAGGTATTTGGTCCAAGAAAAGTAATAGCTTACCTGTTCTGAATGAGACATATTTTGCTCTTCATTAACTCTTAACACAAACAATGGTTCATTTGTTTAAAAAAATAAAAATAATTTGATTTATTTTATTACATGTTTTACTCCATAGGATTTTTGCAATTGCTTGTCTGTTAGCTTGCACATAATGCACACTTGTGATACACAGTACTGTAGCATTTATGTACTTTTCTCCTTTCTGTGTCCGACTGTGCCTGTCTTGTCGTTTCAAAGGTTCAGAGTCACTCCTGGGTGGCACATCAGCCATATATCATGCAACACCCGGTAAGGCAACATGCATTAACCTCACGTATGTATGTATGCATATATGGACTGTCTGTATGTAAGCATGTGTGGGTGTGTGGCTCAGCCTCAGCTGTAAAACACTAATTCATAACTTAAATTCAGCTTGTTCTGCTGACACGGTTAAAACAGCAACTTCCCCGAAATGCAGCATTATTTGCATGGAGAGCCATTTGAGCATTTTATGCTCGATAGCCAGCTGAAAGGGTCAACCCCAAAATTGTTGGTTATGCAGAAATGTAATACAGTACTGTAACAGAAAAAAACTAATGAGTAATACACAGTTGTACTACACATGCACTCTACCAGTGCATTCTACCAGTGCATTGAATTGGACTGGACTTTAAAGGGGAAATCAACCCCCCAAAAATCCTTTAAAAGAATACAGGTATGTTCTATGCGCCTCCACTAGTCTAAACATGGCATTCTGATTACTATTGTGTTTGTGGAATATGAGTTTGAGCATCAAAATCCACCTCTTTTTAGCCATCTTGGGGGGCGGCCATTTTGTCACTTTCTGTCTACTGACAATAACACCACAGTTGCTCAGAGCTCAGGTAGCAACCAATCACGGCTCAGCTGTTTTCTGAAGCTGAGCCGCGCACTAGTCTTCTGTCTGTCTTATTTCTTTTTTCCACCACTGTATAACATTTATGCACACCTGAAGTACAACTGTGGTATACTAGTAGAACAACTAATTGTTAACTGTGAGTCAAACTGTGCCTAGTTGACATCTGTGCGCTACGAGCACTACTCGTGAAGTGCTAGATTTAAACGAGTTGAATTGTTTGGCACCTGTAGTACTACGAGCATGACTTTGAGTGCACAGGTTTGCTTTACTTGTAACATGTAACATGTAGTTGTCCTACAACCGTTTTACGAGTTATTCGACTAGTAAAGTCAGAGTGCAAGTATGAGAGTTCTGTGTACTAGTAGTAGGAATACAATTCTGCATACTACCACTGTAGGATAAAGAAAACCCTCCTACACAAGTCAAACGGCTGATGTGCTGATGTCTTATTAGTAACATTTTCCCAACAGCTGTATAACATTTCCGCACACTAGTAGTACAACTTTGCCATACTACTTGGACAACTACATGTTACGAGTGAGGTAAAAACTACGAGTGGTAATTTTGGTGCTAACAAATCGGAGCCAGGAGGCTACTACTATGTGACACATGCCTAAAAAATTGGGCCTAGTAGTGTTGCTAGTGCAGCATACCAGTGTGCAAATAAGGTTTAATCGCATGTTTGTAGTCAAAAAGTGTCATTTAGTAGTGGAAAAACACTAGCAATAAGAAAAAGTCGTACTACTTCTACTACAACGTGCAGCCCAGTTGTTCTCCCAGTGCATGTCATTGTCTTACCATTGTAATGAGGGAATATACTTTACTAGTTCATGAATCTTAAGATGGGTATCAAAATAATGCTGAAAAGGCTTTTTACAGACTCACGCTGATCAAATAAAGCACAACCTGTATTTATTTACCGGTACATGTTGTCAGAGTGCATGAGCAAGTGTCGATGTGTGAGAAATATGAAACAAGTAGGAAGAGTGTGAAGCCCTACAGCAGCCTTCCCTCTCTCTGGATCGAGCAGGAAATGCCTGAAGCAGCAACCGTCTTGTGACTCTTTGACTCGTCCAACAGATGGTTTCCAATGGAACAAGTGTCTCTGCAGATCTGCCCCTCCCCCGACACTTTACCGGGAAATGCTCAATACCAAAAAGGCGACGAGATGGAAAGCTGTTTGAGGATTTATTCCATATCCTTGATATCGAACTCATGTTTCCCTCCACTATACTAGTTTCTGTTTTGGCTTAGTGGGACTTACATGAAATAAATGCTCAGACAGCTTTTCAGAAGTCATTTGAGCATTAATTTGATATCTTTGATCTCTAACTCTATAGGTCCATTTTTGTAACGTGTTGCAGCCATAAAATTATAAGTTAATGATTATTTGCTAAAAACAACGTTGATCAGGTTGAACATTTAATATCTGCCTCTGTAACATATTCAATCAAGTATAGGTTGAACATGATTTGCAAGTCATTGTATTCTGCTGATCAAATAAAGCACAACCTGTATTTATTTACTTGTTGTCAGAGTGCATGTGCAAGTGTCGATGTGTGAGAAATATGAAACAAGTAGGAAGAGTGTGAAGCCCTACAGCAGCCTTCCCTCTCTCTGGATCGAGCAGGAAATGCCTGAAGCAGCAACCGTCTTGTGACTCTTTGACTCGTCCAACAGATGGTTTCCAATGGAACAAGTGTCTCTGCAGATCTGCCCCTCCCCCGACACTTTACCGGGAAATGCTCAATACCAAAAAGGCGACGAGATGGAAAGCTGTTTGAGGATTTATTCCATATCCTTGATATCGAACTCATGTTTCCCTCCACTATACTAGTTTCTGTTTTGGCTTAGTGGGACTTACATGAAATAAATGCTCAGACAGCTTTTCAGAAGTCATTTGAGCATTAATTTGATATCTTTGATCTCTAACTCTATAGGTCCATTTTTGTAACGTGTTGCAGCCATAAAATTATAAGTTAATGATTATTTGCTAAAAACAAAGTTGATCAGGTTGAACATTAAATATCTGTCTCTAACATATTCAATCAAGTATCGGTTGAACATGATTTGCAAGTCATTGTATTCTGTTTTTATGGAAAACACAACGTCCCAACTTCATTGGAATTGGGTTTGTAGTAAGTATGTATGTGTCCTGCTACTACTACTACTAGTACTAGAAGGTCAACTTCTGGTAAAATAGTAGGACCACTATGTGCTACTAGCGAAGCAAAACTGATAACGGCATGCTCCTATGCTCAATACCAAAAAGGCGACGAGATGGAAAGCTGTTTGAGGATTTATTCCATATCCTTGATATCGAACTCATGTTTCCCTCCACTATACTAGTTTCTGTTTTGGCTTAGTGGGACTTACATGAAATAAATGCTCAGACAGCTTTTCAGAAGTCATTTGAGCATTAATTTGATATCTTTGATCTCTAACTCTATAGGTCCATTTTTGTAACGTGTTGCAGCCATAAAATTATAAGTTAATGATTATTTGCTAAAAACAAAGTTGATCAGGTTGAACATTAAATATCTGTCTCTAACATATTCAATCAAGTATCGGTTGAACATGATTTGCAAGTCATTGTATTCTGTTTTTATGGAAAACACAACGTCCCAACTTCATTGGAATTGGGTTTGTAGTAGGTATGTGTCCTACTACTACCACTACTAGTACTAGAAGGTCAACTTCTGGTAAAATAGTAGGACCACTATGTGCTACTAGCGAAGCAAAACTGATAACGGCATGCTCCTAGCACTTCTGCTTGTCAACATCGAGTGTTTCACTATTAGCATTAGTAGCGTACAGACGTCGAGTGCACGATTTTGCCTCAATTGTGACATGTAGTTGTACAAGTATTCCCAAGATTTCCTTCTTGTATTCAGAAACGGCATACGGTAGTGGAACACAGTCGGTCTGTGCTTATTTGTCTTGACAAGGTGTGTCCTTGTACCTTAAGCTGGATAACCGAGGATATGGAAGAAATGCTCAAATGGCTCTCTATACAATACGTTGAAGTGAATACACCCCACCTGAATCTGTTATTTACTTTCATCACAAAATGAAACATTTGTTAACAGACTACTTATTTAAATCAAAAAGTGTTTTTTCAGGTGATCATGAGATTCCTTAAAATTTCCTGGCATCACCTGTATGCATCTGTTGTACTGTACATGCTCTTTTGGGCAGAAGCTACCTGCTGCCATTTTTCCATCTTCTATTTTCATGTTTTTTTTTTTGTTTTTTTTTACGTGAGTCCATTTCATTGGAGGAACTCTGTTATGTGGCCTGTGGTGAAAGCCAGCTGATTTCTCCCTCTTGCAGGCCCCCGTGATGTCTCCCTCTGTGGATCCCTCCATGTCATTGCATCCCTCTACTATGATTACTCAGCAAATGGGTCAGCTGTCCCTAGGAAACACTGGAGCAGTGAGTAGAATTCTGGACCGATGTGGCAAAAGTACTCACATATTGTCATAGAAGTGCAGATACTTTCAATAAATAAATAAAATAAAATGACTGGTGAAGGTTTAAGTACAGATTTGACTCCTTTTACTGTGTCAAACAAATAAATCCTCCAAAAAAAACAGAGTATTTGTACTTTGTGACTTCCTTCTACTGATCCTGGAATATTCTTCATGACTCCCTTCATGATTGACAAGCATATATTTCTTAGAACACGTTCTACCATTGTTGATTTTGTTTCACAGTATATTGCAGCCAACCCGGGGGCCCAAGGTGCTTACATACCACAGTATCATCCTCTGCCGGCAGCACCGGTAGGTTCGCTCTACATTTACAGCATTCTGTACATCGGGAGTGTCCAAAGTCGGTCCTCGGGGGCCGCCGTCCTGCGTGTTTTCCAGCTCTCCCGGCTGCAACGCACCTGATTCAGACGATGGCTCATCAGCCAACTCTGAAGTAGCATTAGAACAACCCTGATTATTTGAATCATATGTGTTGCTCCCGAGAGAGCTGGAAAACAGGCAGGACGGCGGCCCCTGAGGACCGACTTTAGACACCCCTGCTATTCATCATCCTTAACTGTCAGCTTCTACCTGAGCACATTCATTTTTTTTGTCCCTCACCAACCATAACCAAAAGTCCAAATACAGCGCTTGCATTAGAAGTTGCATTAGAAGTATCCTTAAAAAAAAAAAAAAGTATGTGTGTTTGTATACAGAGAGAGATGTTTCCATTCATTTCAATAGGAAACCTAACCTTGATTTGTTAACGTTTCAAGTCTGCTACTTTGATGCTAAAATAATAATGTGAAATTCCTTACTGAAGCTAACGGCTCAAGTATCCTTAAAAAAAAAAAAGTATGTGTGTGTGTGTATACAGAGAGAGATGTTTCGATTCATTTCAATAGGAAACCTAACCTTGATTTGTAAACGTTTCAAGTCTGCTACTTTGATGCTAAAATAATAATGTGAAATTCCTTACTGAAGCTAACGGCTGATAGCAAAGATTTTACGGTCAGTATACATTTGAACAACTGTTACTTTAACAAACAAGGAGCAGCAGCACATACAAAATGAACATTCAACATTACTCACAGGCAAGTATCCTCTTTGCTCTGTGGCAACAATGACATTTAATGGAACTTACTTGGGTAGCTTTTCTGCCTCTTCTGACTGTTGATTATCCAGTTAAACTCAGATTTAGACTTCATATAAACTGTAAAAACCAATTAAAAACAAGCGCTTAAAAGTCCGAAATATCACAGAGTTGCAAATGATTAGCTATGATAAAGCCATTTAACATTACTGTTAAATATATATATCTCATATGTTCTCAAATTGCTTTTCAGGAAAGCGGCACGCCACAGCAGCTGGATTCTTCCACCAACTCGTCCCCTTACAGTCAACTCAGCAAGTAACCACAGGTACTCGATAAAGATCGTTTTTATAAAGCTACAAAATAATCCAAATGTGCAAATATCTTACCAAATAGAATGATATTTTGATTAAGTAGCGATCCAGTTACTGTCTCTCTCACACACACACATACTCACACCTGCAGACGCGTCTCTTCCGCTGCGAACAGCTCTTCTACAGGCAAAGACAGAGCGGTGAGTTTGTCTTCATAGCTTGTTAGGAGGGAGAAAGGGAGAAGTAAGTTGGAAGATGCTCCTAAATAAGTCTACCTTGTCTGATATCAAGAAGCCTCCTCGCCAAATGGCATCGACAAAGAGTTGAGGCGGCTGAGAGTGCGACAGACAGATTGTGACACGTTCAATTGACATAACTACAAACTTCATTTGGTGACAAGCAAGCTTGTTCCCCACTGGTTGCATTTAACTTGGTCATAAATCGTTAGTGTCGTTTCTCGATGAGAGAAGTCACGCACATACCCAACAACTACATAGCTGAGCGCATTTATCATTTTAGCCTGCTCGAGCCTATTAATAACAATATAAATGCATTCTTTACCATTAGGCAAATCAAATGTATCAAACAGAGAATTCCCTCATTTTCTGGTCATGCGTATATGGTCCATTAAACTAAATTGGTGCCATTTATCTCGGAAGTGCAGAGCTGCAAATGTGGAGTAAAACTATTTTGACTGACTTGTGAGTACCTTCGAACCTACCCGCAAATACATTTGGACGCACTTGTGGCCTAAATGCTACAAATGTAGCATTGTCCCATAATGCCATGGCATATTGACTTGCACATGCACTATGGGGAAAAAATGCAGGACGTAAATCATGCATTACACCAATAATTAAACCATAAAATTAAGAAGAACCAATGTTCATTTAATTTACTTAATAATGCTGATTATTCATGCTACAATAATAATGATACTTTTCAATTGATTTGCCCTCAATTTGCAGTTACAAAATTTGGAATGGAAATGGACTGCACAATTTCCAGCCCTATGCAGCCCCACTCCACATCCGGCATTGTCAGCCATGCTTCTTCTTGTTGTCTGTGTTTTTAGGCTCAGCGATAACTCGGCAAGCCAGAGGGTTGGCGAGAGCGGGCTGATGACGTCACCGTTTTAGCAGCCCTCTCTGATTGGACCAGACACACAAACTTTTTTGCACAGCCCTTATGCTTGTGTTGGAAAACGAGGACAGTGAAAATGCACTCAAGCAGTTGGCTAATCACAAAAAAAAAAAAAAAAGATTTATTTTGATAAGAAACAACATGCTCTTCAAGATTTTCTCTTTTTTTCAAGAAGGATTCTCAAATTCCAGAGGACACTTCCCCACCCCTGCCCCCACCGCATTATCCACAGTATGATGTGATTTTACATGCATGAGATTGCGATGTCCCCTCCACCCCCCACTTCTAGGTTTTTATGATTTTATAGCTACGTGCCCCTGCAAAACCTTGTTTGCACTGACTTGTAAAGTAAAAAAAAAAAAAAAAGGGTTGTGTTTCACAATTGTCACAGAATCACATGCTTGAAAGAGGTGACCATGTCATGAAAAGGTGCCTTCCTAACCACCATCTTCCAGCGTTTCTCATTGAACTTGATCAGGTGTCATATTTGCCATCATAATTCCATCTGATTGATCTCACACAGGAAGTGCGGCGCTATCTAGTCTTCTGGTAGCAATAATGAGAGTCCCACTGCAATACTGAGGGCAGGAAAGGAAAAAAAAAAAGAACGGTGACAAACTCAAAACAAAGGAATTCTTGTTTTTCTCCTCTTTGTTTTTTGTTGTTGTTTTGTTTAAATAACTGTCGAAATGACATCAAGCAGGAGCTGTGCTTTTTGGAAATTACACAGAATTGGCGTAACTTTGATGCTAAAATAATAATGTGAAATTCCTTAGTGAAGCTAACGGCCGATAGCAAAGATTTTACGGTCAGTATACATTTGAACAACTGTTACTTTAACAAACAAGGAGCAGCAGCACATACAAAATGAACATTCAACATTACTCACAGGCAAGTATCCTCTTTGCTCTGTGGCAACAATGACATTTAATGGAGCTTACTTGGGTAGCTTTTCTGCTTCTTCTGACTGTTGATTATCCAGTTAAACTCAGATTTGGACTTCATATAAACTGTAAAAACCCATTAAAAACAAGCGCTTAAAAGTCCGAAATATCACGGAGTTGCAAATGATTAGCTATGATAAAGCCAGTTAACATTCCTGTTAAATATATATGTCTCATATATTCTCAAATTGCTTTTCAGGAAAGCGGCACGCCACAGCAGCTGGATTCTTCCACCAACTCGTCCCCTTACAGTCAACTCAGCAAGTAACCACAGGTACTCGATAAAGATCGTTTTTATAAAGCTACAAAATAATCCAAATGTGCAAATATCTTACCAAATAGAATGATATTTTGATTAAGTAGCGATCCAGTTACTGTCTCTCTCACACACACACATACTCACACCTGCAGACGCGTCTCTTCCGCTGCGAACAGCTCTTCTACAGGCAAAGACAGAGTGGTGAGTTTGTCTTCATAGCTTGTTAGGAGGGAGAAAGGGAGAAGTAAGTTGGAAGATGCTCCTAAATAAGTCTACCTTGTCTGATATCAAGAAGCCTCCTCGCCAAATGGCATCGACAAAGAGTTGAGGCGGCTGAGAGTGCGACAGACAGATTGTGACACGTTCAATTGACATAACTACAAACTTCATTTGGTGACAAGCAAGCTTGTTCCCCACTGGTTGCATTTAACTTGGTCATAAATCGTTAGTGTCGTTTCTCGATGAGAGAAGTCACGCACATACCCAACAACTACATAGCTGAGCGCATTTATCATTTTAGCCTGCTCGAGCCTATTAATAACAATATAAATGCATTCTTTACCATTAGGCAAATCAAATGTATCAAACAGAGAATTCCCTCATTTTCTGGTCATGCGTATATGGTCCATTAAACTAAATTGGTGCCATTTATCTCGGAAGTGCAGAGCTGCAAATGTGGAGTAAAACTATTTTGACTGACTTGTGAGTACCTTCGAACCTACCCGCAAATACATTTGGACGCACTTGTGGCCTAAATGCTACAAATGTAGCATTGTCCCATAATGCCATGGCATATTGACTTGCACATGCACTATGGGGAAAAAATGCAGGACGTAAATCATGCATTACACCAATAATTAAACCATAAAATTAAGAAGAACCAATGTTCATTTAATTTACTTAATAATGCTGATTATTCATGCTACAATAATAATGATACTTTTCAATTGATTTGCCCTCAATTTGCAGTTAGAAAATTTGGAATGGAAATGGACTGCACAATTTCCAGCCCTATGCAGCCCCACTCCACATCCGGCATTGTCAGCCATGCTTCTTCTTGTTGTCTGTGTTTTTAGGCTCAGCGATAACTCGGCAAGCCAGAGGGTTGGCGAGAGCGGGCTGATGACGTCACCGTTTTAGCAGCCCTCTCTGATTGGACCAGACACACAAACTTTTTTGCACAGCCCTTATGCTTGTGTTGGAAAACGAGGACAGTGAAAATGCACTCAAGCAGTTGGCTAATCACAAAAAAAAAAAAAAAAAAGATTTATTTTGATAAGAAACAACATGCTCTTCAAGATTTTCTCTTTTTTTCAAGAAGGATTCTCAAATTCCAGAGGACACTTCCCCACCCCTGCCCCCACCGCATTATCCACAGTATGATGTGATTTTACATGCATGAGATTGCGATGTCCCCTCCACCCCCCACTTCTAGGTTTTTATGATTTTATAGCTACGTGCCCCTGCAAAACCTTGTTTGCACTGACTTGTAAAGTAAAAAAAAAAAAAAAGGGTTGTGTTTCACAATTGTCACAGAATCACATGCTTGAAAGAGGTGACCATGTCATGAAAAGGTGCCTTCCTAACCACCATCTTCCAGCGTTTCTCATTGAACTTGATCAGGTGTCATATTTGCCATCATAATTCCATCTGATTGATCTCACACAGGAAGTGCGGCGCTATCTAGTCTTCTGGTAGCAATAATGAGAGTCCCACTGCAATACTGAGGGCAGGAAAGGAAAAAAAAAAAGAACGGTGACAAACTCAAAACAAAGGAATTCTTGTTTTTCTCCTCTTTGTTTTTTGTTGTTGTTTTGTTTAAATAACTGTCGAAATGACATCAAGCAGGAGCTGTGCTTTTTGGAAATTACACAGAATTGGCGTATTTTGTGATGTGTTTTTTGTTTGGTTGGTTTTTTTGTTTTGTTTTATTTCCTCTCATGGTCAGTTTGACCGGTGATCTACCTCATGGTTCTGAGTCTGCCGGTGTGGTTGGGTTTGCAGGTAAAGCCCTTTTTTTTCTTTTTTTCTTTTTTTTTTGCACCAGAGTGGATGAAGCAGAACAAAAGCCACGCTCGGGAGCTGGCCAACTCGGACTTCAAGCGTTACGTCTCCTCCCACTTGCAGCATTTTCTCGTCCATGCTTTTGAAACGTGGTCATTTTGCCTCATCTTTATTCCTCATTACTTATTGTTTAAGTGTTTTGTTTTTGTCTTGCTCGAGAAAGTGAGTGTAGTTTAGTTTCCATGCTCCATTTAGAGCATTGGTGTCAAACTCATCTGGCCGCCACTTAGATTTTTTTTGTGGCACACTGAAAAGCTAATAGTGTCTTGCCGAATCAATTTGTTCTTGTCATTTTGGGAGAAAATCTCTCAAAATTGCATGTGTCGTCACTTGTTAGAGACATTACAAATTTGTTTTTAATAAGCCCCAAAGGTCTTTATGTACTTCCTTTTTTTTAATAGATTTTGTATCATTATGGACAGATGTGAGGCTATCATTATGTTTTGTTCGCATAGAACTTCCTTGCCCATCACTGGTCAATTGATACTGAAGTAACATTGAAGCCTTTGAGCAACCTGAAGTCAGTACAGGTAAAGCTTTCTCATTTTTTGAAGTATCCATTGAATCGAGCGAGCGTTTGTTAATCCTGAGTTGCAGTGCAGCCATCCAAGATAGACTTTGCTAGTCGTTGCACTTTCATCAGAGATGGTGGTAGCAGGCCGTTTGCTGCTTGGTTGTCAAGAACAAATCCCATTTCAAGGAATTTGTCATGAAAGCATAAATTGTGCTATGCGTCCGGGCAGTGTGATGGTAAAGAAATCTTGTCAAACCGGCTCTGAATTACAGTTGGGGTTGGGAAAACTTCAATTGTAGAATGTTCCTCCAATGTCATTTGGCCAGCCATTGGCAAGTACGTGATATGCTTACAAAAACAGCTGAAAATTAAGCTGTCAAATGTTGATGGCCTCATGTCTGACTGCACAAAATGGGAAAAAAAAAAGTGTAAAGGGACTTTTGGGACCCCATGCATACACTGATCACAAAGAGTTTAGGATATTGGGGCTTTCTGGTGAAATTCCCGCATGAACCAAAAAATGAAGTATAAACAGGTGAATGTAATTCGAAGAGAACTGTTTGAATGCCAAATTAAACCAGTAGATGTATTAGTCCATTTACGGATTACCCTTGATGAACTTTCCGTTCAAGAATAAATACTGAAACAAATAGTTGCACATGTGCATTGAAAGTATATATTTTCCAAAGGATGTCCACTTCTGTGCCTTTCTGTGATGCTTCTAGTACCGCTGTTGCAATGTTCTGGTGACACACTGTGTCCCCCAAAGCTCAGTGGCCACACTGGGCCGACTTCAATCCGTGCTTAAAGTGTAACAAATGCTTATAGTGTCATTAGCAAAGCACCCGTTGCGAATTTTGCAGAGAACAGCAAGTCGTGCCAAAAATACTTAAACTTTGAACAGCTGGACATTTAAAAGTTATGACAAGGTCAAATTAAGCTCACCTGTAAAGCTCTGAGTATTTTAGGTTCATCCTGAAACTTCACCTGAAGCTCAATAGCCATTTTTTTTTTTTTACTGTAGTCTATTTGCTTGCCACTACTTTCGATTCCTCTGATTTGAAATTTCAATTTGCGGTTATAAGTAACTACAATCACAATGACATGCAGAGGAAATTGCGTAATATGATGTGATTATACATTTAAATCATTAAGTCATAAAAACCATCTAAAGGAAACCGTAACTATGATGTGGCCCGTGATGAAAATGAGTTTGACACCCCAGATTTAGTGATTTTGTTTACTTGAGCTCCTTCAGTACTTTTCAGCAAATGAATGCAGGCTCCATGCATTCCTTTGATGAAAGAATCCGCCTTCGTCAATGCAACACCCCACTGCCCCTGAAAGTTGGTCTGTTTTCAAGGTCACTCTAGGTCAAACCGTTGCTGTAAAGTGAGTGGTACGCATTGGGATCTGTTTCTGATGCGCTATTTGTTTCAAAATTGCAATGAGAAGTCACATGAGTAATAATGCTTGATGGCCTGTGCTAGATTGGTTGTTTTTTTTTTTTTTTTTTATATATCTGAATTGGTGGACAAATGAGAAAATAAGTGTATTGTTTGCTTCGCTTTTCTCCTCAAGTTCACTTGTTTTAAAATGAACTCTACGCTATGACACATAAAAGAAAAAGTCATAGCTATGACGGTCAGGTTGTACTACTTGGGTACTAAGTACACACAACAGGGAAATACTTCAGTAACCAAACTTTTACTGCAGGTGATTTCACCACAGGGAGGGGAAGGTTAAAGAGGGGAGGGTGGGGAGGGGGCTTGGTTAATCTTGTACATTTGATCCTCATTGTTCGCCCTGTCACCCTCAACTGATTCAAACAATCATCTCCTTGCTCTCTCCTTTGAAAACATTTGAAACCGTGCTGAATAAAAGACTTCTCTTTCTCTGATAATGTTCAAGCCTTCTTAATGATATTTAGACAGTGACAAGCTATTATTTGACCATTGTAGGTCAACTCAACTGTTTTAAAAGGTATCACTCAACGTGATTGATGTGCACACTTTCACTTCAATTTATGAGCCGCAACTCAATTTATTGAGCTGCGCCATGTTCCCTCTTACGTGCTCCAGTTAAGAGTTGAGCGGCGGCATTTTGAAACACCTGGAGGTGTTTGAGAGAGGACTGGCCTCTTAAATTTAGCTGAAACTGTAAATACAAGGTGGCACAGTGGGTGACAGGAGAGCACGTCCGCCTCACAGTGCAGAGGTACAGGGTTCGATTCCAGCTTGGGCCTTCCTGTGTGGACTTTGCATGTTCTCCCTGTGCCTGCCTAGATTTTCTCCAGGTACTGCGGTTTCCTCCCACATTCCAAAACCATGCGTGGCAGGTTAATGGAACACTCTAAATTGTCGCGAGGTGTGAGTGTGAGCGTGGATGGATGTTCATCTCTGTGTGCCCTGTGATTGGTTGGCAGCCGGCTCAGAGTGTCCCCCGCCTACTGCCCGAAGACAGTTGGGATAGGCTCCAGCACACCCAGCGACCCTTGTGAGGATAAAGCGGATCAGAAAATGGATGGATGGATGAAAATGGATGGATTCCGTTCTAATGATCGATTTCATTTTCAGGTTCAGGGTGTATCATCTTAATCTATCATCAGCATTTTTGCAGCAGCGCTACACAGAGACTGTAAGAGTCACAGAAAGACATGATATAACCCCACCAACAACCCCGACGTGAAACAGTTGAGCATCTGCTTGAAATTTTCAGTCCTCCGGAATGCAAGAGCAAAACAAATTATCTTCCAGAAGAGGACGCTGTTCACTCCTATCTTGACAAACTGTTTGATCTTGTGACGACGGCAATCTAAATTCAGTCAGTAAGATGGGTGTCAAGTATGTGTGTGTGTGTGTGTGTGTTTGTGTTAGCTCATTCCCCAGAAGCTTTCCTGCTGCACTATTTGCAGCGCAGAGCCTCAGTAGATTCATATAACTCTTAGGTCGGATCTCCCGATTTAAGCTCCGACTTAGGCGCAGCTGATCCCTGAGACATAAAGGCACCAGGCTCCATCTCTTACCAGTCAAAAGGGATCAGAAGCACCCAGGTGCGAGATTAGCAATCGCACCCTCTGCCGCACCCACAAAACACACACACTCACACACAACGGATGAAACTTGTATCCCTGGAGACGACATTGGAGGGAGTGTGTTGAGACTGGCCACAAGCAATACGCTCTATTATTCACTTCCCTCACTTATGCACACGGATGGCTCCAGGGTCTTTTTTCTCGACTCGACTGATGCATTGTTGGGGGGGCTGAGACAATAATTTTATAAATGCATCTTTTAGAATATCAAATAAAGTGCTGGAGCTAACGCACCCCCTACCCCCGGTGTAGAGCACCTTAGCTACCTCAACAATAAAAACTCTCTCTCTCTCTCTCTCTCTCTCTCTCTCTCTCTCTCTCTCTCTCTCTCTCTCTCTCGCTGTCTGTCACAAACAAAAACACAACAAAAAACCTCAAACACACCCAAACACCTCTCACATTCACCAAAAGTCTCATACGGGTCAAACTCTCTCTCTCACACCCACACACAAAACTGACATGTAACAAGAACCTTTCAAAAGCATCTCACATCTGTCAACAAAACATACACAACAAAATCTCACAAATACGTCTCACTCAAAACACACACACACACACACACACACACACACACACACACACACACACACACAAACAAACCTCTCAGACTCACTAAAAACCTGTCACACTCAGACACTAACCTCACATACCCATGTACACCCAAAAAAATCTCTCCCATTATCCCCAAAACTCACACAGCACACTGCAAACCTAGAAGTTTACTTGAAAAATACTATAATAAATCAGTTACCTTGAAAAAACAAAGCACAAGAGAGGAAAACAGGTGATTGTGTTGAATTAACTTATTAACTGAATTAACAAATACGATCAAGACACATATTAAAGTATTACAGTAATCCCTCGTTTATCGCGGTTAATGGGGACCAAAACCACCCGCGATAAACGAAAATCCGCGAAGTAGCGTCCAATTAACATAAACGTGTAAAAAGAAAAAATTTTTAAAAAAAAATGTTTTTTTTTTTTCTTTTTTTTTTTTAAGTCCGCAAACGGTCCGTGAGAAGCTGCAAAACAACAGCGAGTCACATAGAGCAACATATACAGTACTGTACTCCATGTACATGTAAAAAAAATATATCTATTTTTTTTTTTATTTTTGAAAAAATCCGTGATGCACTGAACCCGCGATAAACGAGCCGCGAAGTAGCAAGGGATCACTGTATACCAAAACCCTCTCTCACTCACTAAAAACACATCCCATATACGTAAAGTACACACTCACAAAAAACTTCCCATACCAAAAAAAACTCACCAAATAAATCACACACCAAAAAATAAACTTATGCAGACCAAATAAACCTTTCTCACGCACCAAAAACTTCTCATACTTGCCAAAAACCTTTCTCACATATACTTTCTGACACTGTTTTAGTGGGGAGGGGGGGATCATATAGACAAAAACAGTGTTACACAGAAAAGCACGTGTGCTTTGACTCTCAGAACAATAATGATTCCCCTTTTCTCTGTGTAAGAAGGTTTTCATTTTAGTAAGAGCGTTTTTTGGTGAAAAGCTTTTTTTAATGTGTATTTTTTTTTTGTTATCAATCCCAACAATGAATTGTTGCTCTTTTATGTCGTCATGCATTTGGCACTGTATTTTTGACGCTCGCATGAATAAATCCAGTGTTTCCTGTGTGTGACGCATTATTCAATGTCATCTCCAGGAATACACATCCACCTAAAACACACACAGATGTCCATCACATTCCGTTGTTAATGTCATCAAGCCTGTGAACACGTGGAACATGCCAAGTATCTGTCACTCACTCGCTCTCTTCCCTCTGCCTCTCGTTTTAATTCACCACAGCTGAAGGGACACATGGCAGTGATCCCTTGAGAAAGCCCAAGGTTAGACACGGGGCACCGACATAAAAAAAGAGGGGGATCGGTGGTGGGGGTTCGTCTCAATGTTTATTCTGGTTTATTTACTCTGATACAATCAGTCATTCAACACGTGGGATGCCTCGGATGCCGAGTTATCTCCTATCAATGGCCTATCATTGTCACTCAAATAATTTCTGAAATGTTTATGGAGTATAGATTAGATATCTTGAGGAATAGGTCAGTGGCGGTCAGAAAGACTGACCTACATTTACGACCCACGGAACTGTATTCATTTCATAGCGTTTCTCTTGCTGCACTGCTTTCGGTATGTTGTGCATGTGGATGTTATTGTCCCATCCACCTAATCTGACCAGAGCTTTCAGAATCAGTAGTGCTGGACCATGTGACTTGTATCAGTAATGGGAAAACAAAACAATATTTCTGGTGAGTATGATGTGTTTTATTGACCTTTGTGTTTTTGAGACGCCAACCAAAAGTTACTTAATTGGGTACTAGTAGTAGATGGATCTTAACCAGAATATCAAGGATATCAAATAGCGTTTTTCTATTTAATTGGGTTATAGGTCTGCGATAGGCTGGCAACCAGTTCAGGTTGTACCCCGCCGACTGCCCGAAGATTGCCGGGATAGGCTCCAGCACGCCCTGCGACCCTTTTGAGGATAAGCGGATCAGAAAATGGATGCGTAGATGGGTGGTAGTTTTTTTTGTTGTTGTCGTTGTTTGTTTGTTTCGTGTGTATGTGTGTGCGTGTGTGTGTGTGAGAGAGAGAGAGAGAGAGAGAGAGAGAGAGAGAGAGAGAGAGAGAGAGAGAGAGAGAGAGAGAGAGAGAGAGAGAGAGAGAGCTTCTACTTACTAGGCAAACCAACGAGTGGAGATTTTGGTCTGACTAGAGACTACTAGTGCAAAATAAGTGTGTCCTATTTGGCCATAATGAACACTCCAAGTGGAAAATTGTTCAAGACACAGCCCTTAATAAGGCATCTGACTCTTCTACTAGTGCACTAAATTGTCTCATTAGTGGGGACAAAGTGTGTACTAGTATATGGACTTTAAGCGTGATATCAAGGATATTTAATAAATGCACTCCACTTTTACACTGAGTGAGAGGCAGAGTAGAGCTCTCACAGTCAACAGTTGCTACTGTCACTCACTGACATCACACACACACACACACACACACACACACACACACACACACACACACACACACACACACACACACACACACGCACACATGCACACACTCGGGCAGCGGGGTCACACATGCTTCATAAAGGGCGCCGTTACAATGGCTTTTCTGTTTCTCTGAGCGCAGAGCTACGGCACAATAGGCCCAAATGAATGCGCCGGCCTGATGTGGTCTCACTTCTAGCCATTTTTCACCAGATGACAGCAAGGACAACGCAGCCGGATGGGGCAGCATGTTTTCAAAGGACGCCCCTGAAGGTGAGCACCCACATTGCAGGCATCTCCGTATGCTAGTAGTAGAAGTAGTTCCTGTTGTTGTTGTTGTTGAAAATATGATTTGTGAGAGAATGATTGATGGCATGTTTAATTTGAATGAGTGACCTTCTTTCAAAGTCAGGTGGTCATGTGAAAATTAGACAGCTTTAGTTCCAAGGCGTTTTCTGAACTAACAGTAAAGAAGTAGAAATGTGTCCTCACTGGACCAGACAATTCAGCACATTAGTGCAACAACTAGGAAACACTAGTAGAACTGGTTACTAGTGCCATTTTTTTCACCAATTACTGCCACTTTTAGGCTATTAATAAGGCCTTAAGCAATGGATTGCAGTTTCCAACGAGTACACAGATTTGCCTTATTTATAGTGTTCTACTAGTACCCCAAAGATGTCCTCGCACTGAGCACAAAGATCATCTTTATTTATCACAAATATAAAACTGCTGCACTAGTTACTATTAGGCCCAATTATGTGTCACACACTAGTCGCGTAAGTACAGGAACATTTGCCTCATATGTAGTTGTCCTACTAGTATGCAGAAATGTCATACAACAGTGAAAAAAAAACATTAAAAAGTAATAAGTCGGTCATTATACTAGTATGCCAAAGTTGTTTCATCAATTCATTGAATTGTCTTTACAGAGCGCAAGCAGGGACATTCTAGGGAAAAAAATTCAGCCTGGGAATAGTCGTGGATTATTGAAAAAGTCATCATTGACGGTGGTGAGGGTAATACGGCCGTCGTGCATTGAAAAGTTGTCGTTGACGGCCGTAATTCCCCAACTACACCGGCCGCTTGGGAAAATTAACATATTTTCCATCCTGGACTTGGACCTGGTTGAATTATTAGCGCAGCACAGTAGTTTCCTGATAAGGTTTAATTTCATATTAATGAATCCGTGCGCTAGTTAAACATTTTTTTCCACTACTGTTTCCGCGCTCATGACATTACAGTATAAACTTGTACTATAGTTCACATATGGCATGTCACGAGTAGTGCTTGTATCGTGAAGCTGTAAAGTAGTACTCAGTCTTGCATGTGCACATGAACAAAACAATTTCACACACTGACGTTTCAAAGGTGGCAAGGTGGAGCCAAAATAGAGCAAGATGACATTTCTGTACACTCGTAGGACAACTACATCTTACAGCTGTAATGAGGCAAAATTTTGCACTGGTTGAAATCTGCATAACACTAATGCTAAACGTTAAGCAAAAAGATGTTCACTATATGAATCTTATCACATCACTAATTGTACTAGTAGCACACAGTTGTTGCACAGTTTTGCCTAATGTAGTTGTCCTACTAGTGCGCATAAATGTTACTACCAGTGGTGAGAACAGAGAACCTATTAGGACATGGACCTTAATGGAAAGTCGCTTAAACATTTTGGGGGAAAAATATTACTAAAACACATTAATGCCACTAGTGTGCTCTAGTTATTCTACCAGGGCGCTGAATCATCTTACTAGTGAGGAGTTAACGACTATATGGACCTTAAACTGGATATCAACGACATCTAATCCGTTTGAGCATTCATGTGATATTCTTGATATTGAATCAATTCATGATATCAATTGTTCACACGCCTTTTATATCCTTGATACCCATGTACTAGTACACTTCTTATCCTCCCTGGGACAACTTTGGCATACTAATAGGACAATCACATGTTCCTAATGAGGCAAAACTCTGAATTTGTTGACAACTATGTGCTACTAGTTTGATCTAACGATGACTAGCATAGATAGCAGTAGCCAGCTAGTGCTCGGTTTTGCCTAGCTCAGACTGTAGTTATTCTACTAGTATGCTCTTTGAGGACAAAGACCAGTGAGAACAAAGTGTTCTACTAGTATATGGACCTTAAACTGCATATCAAGGATATGGAATAGATTCCCAAGCGGCTTTCCCTACTGAGTCGTACTGGTATGGTGGGCTGTGTGGTATGGGATCGGATTGTCGGGTGACAGATGGATGGGACTCCCCCAATGAGATTGACATGGGTGTGGTGCTGAATGCAGATTCCTCCGAGTAAAGAAAAGCGCTGATATTTGCCCCGCGGGTGTTTATGGTTCAACACCTCCTCATTGGTGGATCTGGTTTGTTTTCGAAGGAAGTTAAAAGTAAAGGCTGACAAATGGCTGGTGAGGCTATGATTCATATTCAGGTCGTTGGTGCTGTTAATGATTAATCGTTTGTTATGTGCCTAAGCAATAAGGAAAGAAAGGTGTTATTTACAAATGGTGCGGCCTGTCTACCTTTTGTCAAAGTTCATTGCTCCTACTACTGAGGAATAGTACTTCACATACTGTACACGACACTAGAATCACTTTAAATCTCTCATTTTCAAGTTCAAGTGAAGGCATTTTCATACATGTGCTCTTCTATTGGATGGAGTAAGACTGTTAAGATGTTCCTAATGTTGTGCCTGGTGAGTGTAACTTTGCACTTAATTGATGTGTTTGTGCATGCCTGCAAGTTACCATGACAGATTGTACCATTACAGTAAATATACTATAATAGACACGTAATGTTCAGGTGTGCCAGGGAAAATGATCACAATTTTCATTTTACTGATTTCTTGTCGATTAATGTAAGTTTGCTCTGCTTTCCATGCCAGTGATATATAGTGACAGGCAGAACAATTAAATGCCTTCCCACTAGATGGCAGAAGTTACATAACGCAAGCTTGTTGTCACCACCTTTTGTGACATTTTTTCTGAGGACAAATATGTGCCTCAAATTAAAATATATGCCTATCATTTGCAGTAGCATTCAATTTTGTAAACCCTGCCCTTGCTGATCGTAATAATAAACATCTCATAATTATTCTCTTTTTTCCAAGTGAAAGTGTTATTGCCCTTAATGATTATTAGCTCTAAAAAAAAGAAAAGAAAATACAATTTGGCTTTTACCTTGTCTTCCTATCTCCTTTTGAGATTTTCTAAAAAAATTAGAATGTATGTGTTCCTATATTTTGTATGCAATAAAAACAGTTTTTTCCTGTACATCATTAAGGGAAAATGTAACCATTTCAAAACTTGATTCGTATATTAGAACCGGTGCCTGGACCCAGTAAAATGCCAAGTGTCACACTGACTATTGCTGATGATACTTGACATAAAGGTGAGCTTTTGAACCAGTGTGTGAACAGCTGCATATATACTTCAATTACTTTCAGTATCACCGGCAGTGGCATTTATACCCTTCACAACCAGTAATCTTTATTCTCTTCATGTGGTCAAATAAATTTGTTCACATAATTGTTCAAATAAACACTGACTGTGATCTTGTTAGGCGTCCAGTTGTTTTTTTCAAATTTTAATCAAATACAATGTAAATAAATAAAGAGGTTGAGTGAAATGGTAAGCTATTTTCGATTGATACACTAATTAAAATTATACATCTTCATTAAAATGCTGTGAACTAAAGTGAGCCAGTTTGAGACATGAAACTGAAAAGGAGTCCTATTCCGGCCAGCTGTTGCAATAGGTGCAGCGACAAAGTATTGAGCAAAGGCTGTGAATACTTCCAAATGCACTGGAAAGCATTTTTTTTTAAAAATAAACTACAAAGTTTAAGTCTCCCTTTATTCTCAGCCAGACTATTGACCAGCACATGTTCAAAGCGAACCTGCAATGTTTTCTTGGTTCACTGTTTGAGAAGAGGCAAGCAAGTTGTGGCAGAAAAACGTGCGACTGTTTCACCATGACAATACACCTGCTAACAATGCCCTAAGCATCTGACAGTTCCTGGCTGAAGCAGCCTCCCTACTCACCAGACCTGGCTCCATGTTATTATTATTATTTTTTCCTGAAGCTCAACAGGGTCACGAAAGCGACCCATTTAGAAGATAGCCATTGCATTAGAATTGCAGGGTGGATTTTCTTCTTTTTGTTTATTTGTTTTTATTTTGGTTCTATATTATTTAGAAAAGCAAATAAATGCATTAGAAGCTAAAGAACACATCTCAACCAGAGGTGCCACTAATTATGGTGTGAAAACTCAACGTGCAGGAAGTCATTTTTTTAACTATTTTAAACTATTTTCGTAGTAGCAGAAAATCTGGACGAAAGATTTTGTCTTCACTTTTTACGAGTATTTACGAGAAAAAAAATTCACCATTACCTTCTTCACACAAATTTGATACATATTTGGTTGTCACTATTCCCCCTGACCTCATCCCAAAGTCTACCTCTTGTTTAAAAATATATACAATAAAAATGAAATGCAGCAAAAATTAAAAGTAAATAACTTGATGAGATGATAGCCTCCATGACTTTTTACCGTCCTAGTGACTTTCTGAAGTAACGTGGCCCGCGACCACAATGAGATCCCTTCTCTAATGCTGTGCGCATGATGGACTTTTTGACAGCGTGCAAGCTTCCTCCCCTTTTTCTAAAGCTTCCTCAATTAGCGTGCACAGCATGTAGATGTTGACGCGTTAGAAGTCTACGGAAGTCAATACAAAAGCAGCCCAGGTGAGGCCGGGAATCACCTCCTCTTCCTCCTCCTCTTGTCTTCCCCCCTCCTCTTTTGCCAGGTAAAAGTGCACGGCGGCGCGTCTCCTCCTCCGCACCACCTTAGTTGGAGAAGCGCACAGAACGAGGCTGCTGGACGCCTTTCACGCGTGTAAATATGATACAAGTTGAAGTCACGTCACGGACTTACTAAATGGGGCTTCTCCTACTGGGCCTGATTCTCCGCTGCTGGATCACCACCGTGGAGGGTGAGCACATACGTGTGTATTCTGTGTGTGTTGTGTAAACAAAAAGCGCATGTGTGATACGAGATAACGACTATCCTTTTGTTTGCTCCCTCGGTCGTATAGCCTGTTTTGTCATTTATTACACCTGGCCTTAGTAAAAGCAACGGTAGAAACGTCAGCGCCGTTTATCGCGGGGATACTTCGAGATGCTCCCGTGATAAGTGAACATCTGCAGTTTCGAGATCCCATCGAAAAAAATTTTTTTTTTATATTTTTATCCCTCTCACATACACCAAAAACACTCACTTTTTATATTAACAAAAACCCAATTTCATTTATTAAAACCAAGGTTATTAATTAATGTCAATAAAAATTAATGAAAAAATAAAATTGAAAAAAATATTCCATTAACAAAATAAAATAAACATGAAAATGCTTTTTTTTTGGTCACTCAATGTCATACATGAGCTATTGGGGTTCATTTTAAATTTATTTATTTTGGTGTTGTACATCCATAACTACTGAAGAACAAAGGCCATTTTTTTTCAGAAGAGGAATTTACTTTTACATGATGCTTAGTGACCTTTTTTATGTTGCACTCAACAAATACGACATGTAAAAAAATTACTTATAATTACAAAACTAATAAACTCTAAACTAAAACATTTTTTTCCTCCAAAAACCAATAAACTAAAAACGAATTAAAACAAAAATCAAAACAAAATACAAATCGCAAACTATTATAACACAATTAAAACACACTTTGTTTTTTAATATCCCTGAAGCATGTTTGTTTCAAGCTGTTTATTTTTCTCTCTCACTTGAAAGTTATTGCAAAACACAAAACAAAATAGAATTCCGCATTGTATATTTAAACCCCCAAACGTTCAATCCAAATTGTCTAAGTACACTAGCTTCATGGTAACAAACAGTATTATGTGAAATGACAAAGATGGATTCACGAAAATTAGCAAAGATGTTGTAGCATAAGCCTTCATACAAGTGCAACTTTAAACACACGCAGCAGCCACACATACAATCATAGCATACAAGAAGGTTGGACTGTAGTTCAAAGCCTTGATTGCTGTTCAGCATAGTGGTAGCGGTGTCTATTAGTCATTTCAGTGCAAGTAGTTACAAGCGAGGGGCTTGGATGATTCAGGTTGTTGAAGAGATTTATAGTGAGGATCCATCGACAGTTTGGTTGTTTGGTGTCAGTCAACCCTGGGTGGTTATTTTTTTGCCGGTTTTGTGCTGCTAACCTTGCAAGGCTAGAATAGCAGCTCGGGAGCCAGCTGTGATTCTGTAAAAACGTACCACAGCCATCCAAAATGACTGACCTTTTAAATGATTAAAAAATAAGACATCTTCAATCAGCACAAATAGCATAACACACCCGCACATGCACGCACAAACACAAACACGTCTACCAAAAAAAAAAGTTATCATTATATCTTATTCTTTATATTGTAAGAAATTGCCAAGGAGTAAATCATAAAGGTGAATATTTGATTCTGTATCTGTGATTTGTGTGTTTTTTGTAGGTTCATGTTCAGGTGATAGCGCTGCGACGTGTGATCTATGTCTCCAACTTGGTCCACATTGTGCCTGGTGTACACAGGAGGTAAGCAGCAGCATCCTCAACCTCAGAACACATTCTAAATCTGTGATTTTTTTTTTCACCATGACATGATGTACATTTTCTTCTTCTCAGAATTTCACCGACTGGTTGTCAGTCAGTGAAAGATGTGACACACCGGAGCACTTGTTGGAAAAAGGATGTGCTGAGAGCCTATTGGAGTTTCCCATTTCTAAGGGAGAAATCCTCCAGAATCAACCACTCGGGAAGAAGAGTGGCAACCTGAACCTCACACAGATCTCCCCACAGAAAATGGCACTCAAACTACGACCTGGTATGCCATTTTCATATTCAGAGACATCTCTTTTTAGGATCTCCATGAAGCACATTGGCTTTATTTTTGAACAGGCAGTCAGGTGACTTTCCAGGTGAAAATCCAACACACTGAAGACTACCCTGTGGACCTCTACTACCTGATGGACTTGTCAGCGTCCATGTTTGATGATCTCAACATGATCAAGGACCTTGGCTCTACCCTGTCCAAGGAGATGGCCAACCTTACCAGTAAATTTCGCATGGGCTTTGGTTCTTTTGTGGAGAAACCAGTTCTGCCCTTCATCAAGATTACAGAAGAGGAGCTCGCCAACCCTTGCAGGTATCACAGAGGCGGCCAATTCTCCTTCTACATCGCCACAATGTTAGTTAAATTGACTTCAATCTGATCTAGGGGACCTGGATGAGCTTAAAGTTGACTTCATATTCTTGAAAGAAGAGCAATAGCCATACCGCAAAAGTAGCGTTTGTAGTGGTTGTTCTAAGAATGCTTCTCAGAGCTTCTCTTTTAGAAAGCATTTCGCATGTACTTCAAGGTGGCAAAAGTCGGAGGCTCCTCAATGGCACTATTGGTAAACAAACCCTGACATGTCATTTGACCAAGGCAGAGCGTTTGAGGAAACGGAGTAAATGACTTAAATGGTTATTTGAGCTGTATTTTGAATGTGTGAAGTGTTAGTGAAAAAGAGGATGTTACGTAAGGTAAATTGTTTGGAAGTGAGATGGAACACATAGACGTGAGAGAAATTCAGACATAATGAATAAGAATGGACCGGCTAATTTACTTTTCTGTTCCTCTGATTAATGGCACATGTGCTCTTTTGATGGTGAAATGGCGAGGCACACTGTCGTTTACAATCATCCATTGTTTTGCTAAATATACATTGCTATAAGAAAATGCCTTCCACCGACTTGATGATGGAGGTTTGGCTCCTAGTCGGTCCCCTGAGAAGTTGCCACTACGCCAACTAGGCAGTCTTGCGAGAATCTCAGCACAGCTATTTACGACATCCACTCGATCCATCTTCTTCATCCACCGGTTCCGTTGGATGAATTTGGATTTTTTAAAGGAAAATGAAAAAAAAATGTGAACTTTCGGTGTATATCTGGCGGCACGAGCCCAATCACAAGTATTTGTCATTGTTTAATTTCAGGTCATAACAGGCGTCAATCACTTTTCTGCCTTTTTTAAAGGAAAATGAAAAAAAAATGTGAACCTTTCGGTGTATATCTGGCGGCACGAGCCCGATCACAAGTATTTGTCATTGTTTCATTTCAGGTCATAACAGGCGTCAATCACTTTTCTGCCACTTGAAAGTATTGTGGTACTTATTGGCACACATGCCAGAATTTGCAACTGTCTCAAAAAAAAAACAACAAACGGGACACGTTTTCAGATTGTTGATTTTTTTTTTTTTTTTTTGCAGATTGAAACCATCAGACTCCACACATGCCAGAATTTGCGACTGTCTCAAAAAAAAAACCAACAAACGGGAGACGTTTTCAGATTGGTGATTTTTTTTATTTTTTTTGCAGATTGAAACCATCAGACTGTGACATATTACTCAACATGTAATATGTACAAACTGAGCTGCATATCTGGAGAACATTTTTGAAATGTTTTGCGGTGCCTTTATTTTTGTTACAGGAGCGCAGACGCGACCTGCTTGCCGACGTTTGGCTACAAACACGTCTTGTCCCTGACGAGCAACACGGGCAAGTTCAACGAGATGGTCTCGATGCAGCACGTGTCTGCAAACATTGACGTTCCAGAGTGCGGCTTCGATGCCGTCATGCAGGCAGCTGTTTGCGGGGTAAGGGCGACATTTCAGCTCAGACAGAAGAAGAGTGAGGTATGAGATGACAAAAGTAAAAGCAAGAGCACCGTTGTTTTCCTGATAGGACAGAATAGGTTGGAGGAATGATTCCATGCGTTTGCTGGTGTTTGTCAGTGATGCTGACTCACACTTTGGGATGGACAGCAAAATGGCCGGCATTGTGATTCCCAACGATGGCCAGTGTCACCTCGACACCAACAATGAATACTCCATGTCCACAGAGCAGGTTCTGACCCCATTCGTTTTCATTTTGCTCACACCGAACTCTCCACGGCAACCAATTACCCCTTCTCTTCATGCTTTGTATTTTTGTCCTTAGGAGTATCCAACTCTGGGCCAGTTGATTGATAAAGTAGTGGAAAACAATATCTTACTGATATTCGCTGTGACGGAAAAGCAGAAGCTGAACTATGAAGTAAGGTCCTCAAAAGATTCACATTATCGTAGTACGGTGAATCACCATTTATTCTGTGGAATATATTCCCGGCATGCCCTAACAAAGGTTCGCTATCTTAAGCAATGCGAACGCAATAGAATGGCCTATTTGTAATTAGCTGCTGCTCTTCACATACTTGGAGCAGCAACACATACAAACAGCATGTGTAAAATGAAAACGATTGCTTTACATATCATGATACAGGAAGAACACAAAAGATGAATGACGATGTAGCGTCCCGGTTCACTGTACTAAAGATGCCAGCCTCGCTATTTGCATGAATGCATCTGCTGCTTTTTCCCACTGTCATAGAACTATGCAAATCTGATACCCGGTGCCACCGTAGGAGTCGTGGCCATGGATTCTCGCAACATCCTTGAACTGATTCTAACGGCATACAAAGTGAGTGTGAAGAAAAAGCTCATGGTTGGAAGAACTTTCCTAGGCGTTTTTCTTAAAATCCCTCTTTCATTCTTTCTCTTATTACGCTTCCTTACACCTCCCGGGAATTTGCGTCAGCATGTTCCACTGCAAGTCTTGTCTTGTCCAAGCTGTTTGATGTGTTTGTGTCTTACTCATTTTTTCTCGGCAACTTGTACTTCCTCGTTGTGCTTTTGTGCGTATCCAGCTCGCAATGGCAAACTTCCCATCATTCAGTGACAGTTCCGTGATTTGTGCACAATTCCAGTCTGTCTGCTAACCTAAGCGTGACCAAGAAGTGGAGACGTTCTTATTGTGGTGGTTAATGTATACACATAAATCTTGGCAAGCAGTTTGAGCTTTTATTCCATGTGCTTCGTATCCTGTTTAAGGTCCATGTACTGACAGGCTCTTCGTTCTCAAGGTGAGGACAATTCAATCCACTAGTAGAATAATTCGGGTGCACTCTTGTAGAATAACTATATATTTTTTTCTCCACCACTGAATGATATTTTTGCACATGAGTAGGATAACTTTGTTATACTAGTCAACTGCATGTTACCGCAAAAAGTTGACATTGGTGTGCTACAAGCACTACTAAAAAAATCTGAAGATTTTAACTTCTAAAATGTATTATGTTTACAAGGGAATGTGATGAGAATTTTATGTTAACACCCCAGAATGTTATACTAGAGCATAGTTTTGCGTCGCTAGTAACATGTAGTTCTACTAGTATGCCAAAGTTGTCCTCTTGTGACGAGTGTATGAATATCAAGGATACTGAATAAATGTTCAAATGGCTTTTTTTAAAGTTTCAAATTCCCATTGTCCTCACTATTAATGTTATTTTTTTCTCACTCCTGCCTTCCACTCTTTTATGAGATTTTGACACTATTAGGACATTTTTTGACATATTAGTAGTAAGACAATTAATTATATTTCCATGTTAGGCAAAACTACTTTTTTGTTGCTCGGGCATTTTGTTGTTAGGTTGAAGCAAAGGAGGCTACTAGTGTATGAACCATGCCTTCTAGTTGGGCCTGGTAGCGTTACTAGTCCAGCATAGTAGTTTACTAGTATGGATTACCTATAGTGGCATTTGTAGTGGAAAAAGCATTACTAGTTTGACACAGTTGTCCTGCGAGTTTGCTGTCATCATTCTACTACAGTGCTGAATTGTTTTACAAGGGAGGACAAAGATCCTACTAGTACACGGACCTTAAACTGGACGGTAAGGATATGGAGTAATTGCTTACATGGCTTTCCATTATAAATTGATTATATATAATCAATGTCGTCGCCTTTGTCTACCTAAGCAACTCAAAAACACTGCGGGCGTACAAATAACTCACAATTAGGCCGTTAAGCACCCAGACGGTGTGTCACAGTGTTCATTTGTCAAACTCGGCCTTTCCTTCTGCTCAGGTGAGGCATCAGTCTTTCCTCAGGTTATTTTTACAGCCCAGCACACCTGGCGTGGTGACTCATCCTTTAGAGGGAATAAAGACAGGAGGCTTTGCACATTACAGGTCACCGCAAAGTAGAATTGACCTTAAAATACCTGGAAAGTCCGCTGAATGATATGATGACAGATTTCCTTGTGGTGATTCTTCCGAGATATTTCTTTGAAAAAGATGTTGTGCTCATGCTGGTTTGCAGGAACTGCGATCAGAGATCGAACTGGAAGTCCTTGGAGACACCGAAGAGCTCCGAATGTCCTTCTCAGCTATTTGTCCAAATGGCACAGTCCTTCCGGGGCTCAAACATTGTTCTAATGTCAAACCTGGAGAGATGGTCAGTTGTGTTCACACTTAATGTATTTCTATCTCTCTCTCTCTCTCTCTCTCTCTCTCTCTCTCTGTCTGTCTGTCTGTCTGTCTGTCTGTCTGTCTGTCTGTCTTTCTGTCTGTCTGTCTGTCTGTCTGTCTTTCTGTCTGTCTGTCTGTCTTTCTGTCGATTTGTTTAGCCAGCTGCCTGTGTCTTTGTTTATATCTTATGTAATTTGGCCAGATTTCGACATTTTCACTGTCTGTCTGTTTGTCTCTATTCTTGTCATCCCTCCATTTTCTCTTCATCTCTGATCATCCTTGGATCCATTTTCTCTATCTCTCTGTCATTCTATCTGCCTATTGCAGGGGTGCCCGAGTCCGTTCCTCAAGAGCCCCAATCTGGCCTGTTTTAGATGTCTTCCTCCTCCAACACACCTGATTCAAAAGATCAGCTGATCATCGAGCTTTGCAGAAGTCTGATTGCAATCCTGATCATTTGAATCAAGTGATTTGAAGGAGGGAGACATCTAAAACGGGATGGATAAGTGCTCTCGGGGACAACCCTAGTCTACTGTAACTATCATCTCCTCCCCGCTCGTCTCTCTTAGGTGGTGTTCAATGTGTCTGTGGAGCTTCCAGGATGCCTGTCTGGAAGCCGACGCTTCTCCTTAAAGCCAGTGGGCCTCCAGGACACTTTGGAAATAGAATTGGAATCTCTGTGCTCCTGCGAGTGTGGGCGGCCTCCCGAAGCCGACAACAGCAGCCGGTGCACGGAGGGCCAGGGGACTTTCCGCTGTGGCGTGTGCGAGTGTCAGCCGGGTTTCTCGGGAGCGGAATGCGAATGCAATGAGGAAAGCGCATTGTTGAGCAACTGCGTGGCAAACAATGAGAGCGATATATGCAGCGGTCAGGGGCAATGCTACTGCGGAGAGTGCGTATGTGACATGTCCAGCTTTGGTCACATCTACGGGCCTTACTGCGAGTGTGACAACTACTCATGTGTTCGCTTCCGTGGCGAGCTCTGTGGAGGTGAGCAATTTCTGTCGAATCATTTTATGGGATTATTCATGTGGTTCTGTGGTGAGCCTTTTCACATTAGCATGTTTGTGTTTTAGGCCACGGGGTGTGTGACTGTGGGGAATGCCACTGCCAAAGTGGCTGGACAGGAGAGTACTGTAACTGCAGCAGCAGCAGTGATGCATGCCTTTCCGAAGAAGGAGTCCTGTGCAGCGGCAGGGGCAAGTGTGAGTGCGGCCACTGTGTCTGCTTGGTATCGGGAGCATCGGGGGACTTGTGTGAGAAGTGCCCCACATGTGGAGATGCCTGTTCCGTTGCAAGGTGAGAGAGAGAGAACATGCTGTGAGAGGTCAATTATTAGGATTTGATGTGTGGCTTTTTCTTTGCTGGCTGTGCCTTTGCAATTCGACATTGATAAACGTGGGCCTTTAAAAAAAAAAAAAAAAAAAAAAAAAAAATCTTCTTTTGTTTTGTTTTTCAGCCGTTTTGACATTTGACAGTAATAAAAAGAAAAGGCTATCGTGTCTTGACATTTGACAGCAATAAAAAAAACAAACAAACCTAAAAGTCATTCTTTCAACTTTAAATTGGATTACTTTTTTTTAAAGATACCCACAATTCACAACAATGAAATTATTTTAAACGCCATTATTTTATGCAGGTGCTGTTCTGGATCAAATTTGACCCTTGTTTAAACTCAAGTGGATTTTATATTTACCAGTGTGGGCTCTATTTTCATAGACAGGTGCATTTGCGCGCTGATAAAAACTGTCACATCTTCATTTTTATGCTAAAGCAAGTCTAGTTTACGGTGTTGGGGAATTTGCCAGACCGCTGTGTGCCTTTCTGGGCTTTTCTGTTACACGCCCCCGGCGCACCTGACAAGTTGGTGACAGAAAATAGACGAGACATTGGAGCAGCTAAAAGCAGAGTGTCACACATAGACACCCAGGGCAGTGTCCACGTGCCCATTTCACAGCGGCCAATTATCCATCATCCGCAAGTGGAGATCTTGCTGCAGTTCCTTATAAATGTACTTGTGCCTGCCGATCTCCTGGATGGACGTCAGCGAGTCCATAACGCCTCCTCCATTTAGACCTTGCGCCTCTCCTGTGTTCTATGTTCATTCCCACAACAGCGCAACCACCCATTTCCATCTACACGCATCTATGAAAATCCCAAAGGGAAATCAAACATAACTCATGCGGACAGTTAGACTGTAGTTTGCACAAGACTTGCGCTGGCCATGAAAATAGGGACTACAAAGTTCATTTCATATACTGTCTGTATATATTTTTGTACTACTAGTGATGATCTTCTTCAGGAAATTTGAAACAGTCCTGAGAACTGCCTGTGGTACCCCCACATTTTCACAGGTTGCCACTGAACATGCACCTGATGCTCTTTGGAAGGTCATGGAGAAATCTCGAAATAGAGCGAGAACCATAATTCCCATGGCTGTTATTTTTTCACATCTTAGGTTAAATCGGACTTCACATTATTTGATAGCGGATATTTTTTATTCAGAATAAGTGGTGTAAAAAACACATTCCCGTTGTTCTTGATTTAGGATTAATAATCCATTTATTATTTTCAGGCTGATCTGCTGTTCATAATTTAATACATTTTATCAGGATATTCTTGGCCCGAGTCAAAAGTGATCTAGTACATACTGAATGTGAATCCATGGGAAAAAAACAGCATGTAAGGGTTAAATGTGTTAGATGTTGTATCCTTATACCACACAATCAGTCTGATCTGTCTTCTGTCCTGAGTAGCATATCAGGTTTTAGTGTCCTTGTTCACATGTCATCATCACCATCACCCTGCAGGTGACATCAAAAGACAACTAATGTCTTCAACACGGCACTGAAGGATTTTCTTTCGCTATTGTAAAGTAGCTGTTGCCTCTGCTGCCATTTGATAGCTCAGTTAAAGGGGATACGGGTGGACTTTGGAAAACGGTATCTTCTACTTCCTTAGACAATTGGAATCTGTGATGGCCTTTGTATTTTATACCAGGACATGTGTGGAGTGCCATCTGCAAGCAAAAGAGAATGCCGAGTTGTGTGAGCTAAACTGCAGTCTCCCCAACATTTACATCAACACAACAGCAGGTACATGACTCAGAAATGATCGTTCTTGAACCACACCAGCATTACACCTCTTATTTTATATTATTTTATAATGGGACACAGTACAGACTTTTTGCCTGTGTGTAATCAAATAGATTGTTCTCTTGAGTGCCTGCTCATATGAAAAGCCATGTGAGCATTGATTTGATATCTTTGATATCCAGCCTAAAGAGTAAGTCAACACAAAAATGTTCTTTAAGGGAATATGTTCTAGTATTCTGATTAGTATTGCGTCTGTGGAATACGAGTTCAGCAGTCAAATCGACCCATTTATGTCCATCTTACGGGGCATCCACTTTTGCCACTTGCCGTCAACTGAAAATGACATCACAGTTGCTGAGGGCTCAGGAAACAACCAATAATGGCTCACCTTCAGAAAACAGGTTAGCCGTGATTGATCATGACCTGTGAGGTCATTTTCAGCCGACAGCAAGTGTTAAAATGGCCACCCTCTGAGATGGATATAAACGGGTGGATTTTGCTGCTTAACTCGGATTCCTCAAACGCACTATGAATCAGAATGCAGTCTTTAGACTCGTGAAGGAACATCGAACATACCTGTATTCTTGTAAAGATTTTTTGGGGGTTGATTTCCCCTTTAAAATCCTGTCCAATTCAACACAGTAGTAGAATGACTAAGGTGCACATGTAGAACAACTGTGTATTACTAGTTTTTTTTTCTGCTACAGTACTGTAATATATTTTTGCATAAAAGAACAATCTTGGCACTCCATTTTAGGGCGAAAACCTCAGGCACATTTTGAATGAACACTTAGGCCTACTATGACACTGTATTGTAATGTTAGTCAAGACGGTGTTACTTGTTACAAAGTATTTTTCTAGAGGGTACTTGGCATAAAAAGTTGAGGAACCACTGTTCTATTAGATCGTGAGCCATGTCCTTTCAGACAGTGTCTGACAATGGTGAACGTATTCTTTACCTTGTTAAACAGGCCTCGCTATTGTGGTGCATGTGAACAACCGATGGAGCGTGGCTTCCATTAAAGAATAGATTATTTTAAACACGCTATACTTGTGCAAGCTGAGAGCGAGATCTCATCATCAAAGAGGATTTTTCAAATGTGAAACACAATAACGCAGACCACACACACACACACACACACACACACACACACACACACACACACACACACACACACACACACACACACACACACACACAGATTGTCGTCTTTGAGACAGAAATCACAATGACAGCACAACAGAGTCGAGCATATCCTTTTACATTCTCGCCTCAGTATTGAGAGGGAAGATGATATACAATTCATTGGTGGGTTCATTATATATGTTCCAATTTCCTTTCAGAAGTAGACAAGAGCGCCTTTAAGCAATGCACGCTGATCTCTGAAAATGAGTGCTGGATCTCGTTTAGTGTGCTCGGAGGGGACACGATGACGGTCTACAATCCTCACATGTACGGTAAGATGGACAACAAAGTAAGCACAGTCGATGGATGGATGGATGAGTATAGATGGTTAACACTATAAACGATGTATTGTATTTATATTAATATGCATGATAGTGATTGTACTCATTGTGGCTGGTGGCCAGAATCTCATATTTTCAAATATGGTTAATTTCAGATTTTTTTTACCAAATGCCCCTACCTCATCTGTTAATTTTACACATTATTAATAAGTTTAAAGTGTTCAAAATAAATTGAGAACAAATCCATTAAAATTCCGCCTCTCCATCATTTCGTGGTAGCCGTGTGGCATTGTGCCGCCTCAAAATTGAAAGTCTGGATGTTTTTTTGACAATAATGAGTGACAATAGTTACATTACATACATTTGAGTAAGCCTGTTTTGTTAAAAAGAGGACCGCCTATAATGCTTCAAGTACAGAAGGAACTGTCACAAAGGCCACAAAGGTTTTTGGCGTGCAGATTCATTTCTGTCCATTGTATTTTTTTTTTGTTTGTTTTTTTACAAGCATTTGGGAAGATGGTGTAACCATTGTCATTTACTTGTGTGACGTATGACAGGGTTTTGTCCAATAATTTTAATCAATGACCGTATAAATGAATGAGTAGGTTTTTTTAACTTATTGAATTTGCCAGCTGGTGTTGTGCTGATGTTGGTCCACAATGCTAAGTGTAGTGTGTAGTAAATGATAGCAATATAAGAGTAATTATCGTACCAATTTGAAAATACACCTGTACATTTAAATGACTCACCCGCGAAACAAGAACGGCAGTCACACCTGCTTTTCTATTGATGGGCCTCCATACTTGCTTTCAGTCATAAGCACAGTATTCTGACTGAATTCATTTTATTGGATTTATTTAGGCGGCCCGGTTGTCGACTGGTTAGCGCGTTGGGCTCACGGTGCAGAGGTGCAGGGTTCCATTCCGGCTCCAGCTTTCCTGTGTGGAGTTTACATGTTCTCCCCGCGCCTGCGTGGGTTTTCTCCGGGTACTCCGGTTTCCTCCCACATTCCAAGAACATGCATGGCAGGCTGATTGAACACACTAAATTGTCCCTCGGTGTGAATGTGAGTGCGGATGGTTTTTCGTCTGTGTGTGCCCTGCGATTGGATGGCAACCGGTTTAGGGTGTCCCCCGCCTACTGCCCGAAGACAGCTGGGATAGGCTCCAGCACCCCCCGTGACCCTTGTGAGAATAAACAGATCAGAAAATGGATGGATGGATTCATTTAGGCAGAAGAAAAAAAATACATGCGCTCTCAAAGTGGAACCTGTTCGACGAAAACAGTGCACATGTGATTTTCAGATTTAAAGCCTGTGCAATATTTTCCAAAATGATTTCTATGGGATTTCACAAGTCTCAGGAAAACTTTATGCTTCGTGATTTACATCCAGCCTCAGATTTCAATGTGTCACACCTCGGTTGCACACACACACCCACAGTTACGCATGGTGGATGGAAGTCCTGACGGAAAAATGCGCGTACCTTGAAGGTGTGCAAGCCATGCATGTAAAAAAAAAAAAGAAAAACAAAAAGACTGACACACAAATGAAAGAATATGATGCTACCTGATTCGTGACCAATAAAAAAAAATGTCTACAATGTTAAATGGGATCATGTGTCCTAGGTTGTCCCCAACCTCCCAACATCCTCATGATCACCCTTGGCGTCTCACTTTCCATTGTGTGCATCGGACTGATCCTGCTGGCTGTTTGGAAAGTGCTGGTGTCAGTTCATGATGGGAAAGAGGTGGCCAGGTTTGAGGCTGAGATGGCAAAGGCAAAGTGGCAGTCGGTAAGATTCCGGAATGGATGTACCACTCATTTTGTATTTTCGCAACATTTTTTTTCCACTTTCAAGGATGCTATCTATAGTTTCTTCAGCATGTCAAGAAAAAGCAAGTACGTACTGTAATGCAAATGTAATATATATTTCCAACGACCGTTTCTGCAACCCTAACTGTCCGCAGCAGAATGATTTATCAAAATATAGAAAAGGAGTTTTGATAGTGTCAAAACAACAGAGATGCCCCACAATGGTGAATAATGCGCCGTGTTCATTTGACCCCAATATGAATGCCGCGTGTTTTTTGTGTTTCTACTTAGGGGACCAACCCACTGTTCAGGAGCTCTACATCTACATTTAAAAATGTTACCTATAAGAACAGAGAGCGGGAGAAGATGATTACAATGAATCACTACTGAGGATGAGCTGGAGGCAATGCCAACCAGCATCTGAGTGCACTTAGTCTTTGTTTGTGTGTTAACGTGTGTGTGTGTGTGTGGGGGGGGGGGGCGGGGGGGGCGTGCGCGCATGTGTTACAACAGGAAAGTGATTTCTCGACATTGTTTGTTTCTTTGTACTATTGCATGAAGCTCTGAATTGGTTCAGAGTTGTAAGACAGGTAACTGACATCTCTGTGAACAGATGTGACTCTGTGTCATACATTTGCTGCTGTTTAACTGCAGTTTGCCTGCAGGTGCAAATGCACACTGACTAACACACTGATCTCGACTGTCTGTTGCCAGAACCTACAAGCTTCAACATGGCAACACACAGCTGGGAGAGAACACTAAAATATTTGAGTGGTCGACTACTGAAAAAGCAACTGTTCTACTCGTTTTCATCCGATGAATGTAAATGTTAAGGTTATGGTTTTAAAATGTTTTTTCTTTTATTGTAAAGTAAGGCTGAGCCTTAAAATGTTCATAATAAAATGGAATGGTGTGGCACAAGTTTTATTCCATCTACTGTACATGACAGTCTCACAAAACACTCGTTTTTGTAAGCATTATAGCATTGTATATTATATATTCATATTTTCATGACTTGACAACACTGAAGAAATGACACTTTAATGTTAAGCAGTTAGTGCGCAGCTTGTGTGGCTGGCTTTCAATTTACTGTTCCCTCAAAATAACTCATAACACACAGCATGTGTCTAAACTGTTGGCAACAAAAGTGAGACCATCCCTCAGTGAAAATGTCCAAAATGTCTTTCTTTATTTTTCTCTCATGTTGTCAGTCTGTCTGTCTGTCTGTCTAACTATTTATCATAAATTCATCCATCAATGCATCCACTCATCTTCTTTGGTTTTCTCCGTCGGACGTGACGTTGCAGCCCACCACTAAAAACTAGTGAGTCCTCTGCTGAACTTTTAGTGCGAGTGAGTGGGGGAAAACGACGACGACCTCCGTACAACGAGTTCCTGACTTCCAGAACTGGCCTCTCGGAATGTTTAGCCATATTGGACCTTGCAAACCGCCGTCGAAATGTTCTCACGGATGTTCCGCTGCGTGGACGTGGTGACGGTTATATGTCTAACTTTATTGTTGGTGAAGATTTGTGCGTGTTCCGCCCAGGAGGAGGAGGACAACGGCGAGATTCTGGAGCAAGATGAGCTCGAGGAGTTTTACAGTAAGTTACATTCCTGGCCCTGGAAAACAAACAAACAAAACAAAAAAACCCCACCTTTGCAGCCATTAGTGTCGTAAATATGTAAATGTGGAGGATAAACTATGTGGCTGACTATAGTACGCAACGGGACGTCGAACGTGAGAAGTGATTGACATCTGATCTGAGGTGGCGAAGTACTCGCACGCTGTACTTGACTAGAAGTACAGATACCTGTGTAAGAATACTCTGGTAAAAGTCGAAGTAGTGATTCAAATCGTTTAAGTAAAAGTACCCAAAGTACTGTAATTTTATGTCATTAGTTCGAGAGATTATTTTTGACACACAAATTAATTTGAAAATACAGTAATCCCTTGTTTATCGCGGAGGTTACGTTCCAAAAAGTACGAGTGATAAGTGAAATCCGTGAAAAAGTGAACATTAATTTTTTTACAGTTATTATACAATACTTAACTATATATACAATGAAATCAAAGACCAAAACCTGTTTTCAGGCCCAATTACAAAAAAACAAACGTTTTCAACAACTAAAATAGTTTTTGGAAATACTGTACTGTCAACACGCAGCGCCGCCGACGCATTCTGATTTAAAGGGTTAAAAGCATTAAAAAAACTGCACTAAAAAAAAATTCGTGAAACAGCAAAGCCGCGGAAAGTGAACCGCGTTAGAGCGAGGGATCACTGTAGTGTAATTACTTTTAATATTTATTCATCAAATGTATATTACATTACAACTTTTCACATATATTTTCATGTATGTATTGTATAGCAAAAGTGCTCGCACGTACTTTGCTTGAGTGAACGACTAAACGTACAAAAAAGACTGGTAAAAGTAGATGTACTGTACTGATTTTACACGTTTACTTAAGTAAAAGTTAAAACGTAGTACTTAGTCAGTTCACAGAATGATATCTTAGTCACGTAAGTTATTTTTAAAGTACTTTAATAAATCTGTTTACTTGTATTGATGTATAATGTATTATTATATTAGAAATTTTCACATGTATATTAATTAGAGGGGGCAAAACACATACTACACACACTCTGACAGCATGTATAAAAAAAAATACCACAGCAAAATCACTGACTCATTTAGCAAAAGTAAAATAGGAAAATGCTTTATTTTAATTATTTCAAGATTAAGTGCTTTAGTTGAATAAGGTGAATTTATAATACTGGATTTTTGTATCATACATTTTTACTGTACACATTTTTGTAATTAGAGGTGGCAAAATAACTCGAGGCACTTGTGTAAACAATACCTTGGTTAAAGTAGAAATATTGACTTTCACTTCAGTAAAAATGTGATGTGCTTTTCTTGAATTACTTCAGATACATTTCTTCTTCATCTTCTTCTTATTATTACATAATGAAAATGATAAAATAAAGACTGAAATGTATTTCGGAACAAAAGTAAAACTTCTCTACACGCAAAATAGTTGATCAACCATCTTCTCTGTAGCAAAGGGTCTTTTTATCCTGGAGAGCAAGCTTCTTCAGCGCTGTGTGACAGTGGAACAATCCAACCTGGTGCTCCGGGACTGTAGTCGTCCCACCCGCCGCATGCTGTGGAAGTGGGTCTCCCACCATCGTCTCTTCAACGCCGGCACCAGTACGTGCCTGGGCCTCAACATGTCTGACCCCGCGCAGCCTCTCGGAACATTCCAGTGCGACATGGACCTTCCCGTACTGTGGTGGCGCTGCAGAGGAAATATGTTGTATGGGACATCCCGGTGGAAGGTGGCTGTTGCTGGGAATTTAGTAGTGGTTAAAAGAAATTCTTATTATGAGTGGAAAAGGTACAACACGCCAAGAGAGGGGCCCTGCTCGAATCCATATGAAGGTAAAACAAACAACAAAAAAATGTCCCAGTGAGCACAAATGAACCTTTTGTCACTTGGTTTATTGCATACTGTGTCTTTGCAGATATCCACACTTTGTTGGGAAATGCACATGGCATGCCCTGTGCGTTGCCCTTTAAATACAACAACAAATGGTACTCGGAGTGCACCACTGAGGGCCGTGAAGATCATCTTCCGTGGTGCTCGACCACCACTAGATATGATGAGGCTGAAAAATGGGGGTTTTGTCCAGTGCATGGTAAATGCTTACACCTGCATGAGAAGCCGTTTGAGCATTATTCTGTATTCTATCCTTGATATCCAGCTGAAGGTCCTTGTATTAAATTTCTCCTTCTTTTAGTACAACAATTTTGTTTTACTAATAATATATTTTTGACAACTGCCTTACAGTACACCATGATTTCTCTGCACACTAGTTGGACAACTTGTGCGTACTAGTTAAGTAGGACTACTATATCTTACCAGTGAGTCAAAATAGTGCATTCGTTGATATGTATGCAACCAGCATTGATACCAAAACACTAGGGGACCTATTTTGGTAGACTGGCACCCATGCGCTCAGCGTAAAAATGGGCGTAACATCATTTTGGTGTCGAATCAAGTCTAGCTTTGTGTGTTTGGGACCGCAACTGCCTACCTTAGTAGAGACCTGACGCGGAGGCATCGATGCACTTTTGCAGCGTGTTAAGCACAGAAACTATCCTGCATAAATGTACCATTTAAAAATACTTCTCCTGGCGCTCCAGATTCCCATTTTTTGCCAATGCCATGGTGAATTGTACATGAAACAAATGATAATAATAATAATAATAATAATAATAATAATAATGATAGTAATGGTAAAGATATATCGCAACAGCTCTGATCGCAAGCTGCAAGTGCAGACTGCTGACCACTAACAACTTCTAGTGATGTAGATCATGCACCATCAGAGATTCAAAGGTGACCTGCACCGTCGACATAGTGTATTTGTGTATTTTTGCTTCAATAGTAACATGTAGTTGTCTTACTGGTACCCCAAAGTTATATCACTAGTACATGGACTTTGAGCTGAATATCAAAGATTTTGAATAAATGCTCATATGGCTTTCCATAAACCCAAACAGTATTTTTAATATAAACTTTGGATAAGCGGTTTGAATAATGGCTTGATGGATGGACTTTCCATGCTAGATTACAGTTGTGAGCATTTCTGGGAGTCGAACCAGGAACTACGTGCATGCTACCAGTTCAACCTGTACACCATCCTCACCTGGAGTCAAGCGATGCTGACATGTCAGGCTCAGGGTGGAAACCTGCTTAGCATCACCAGTTTGGCAGAGCACAGGTACATCAGAGGTATGCAGCTGCTTAAAGATATTGACCGGAATCATCAAATATTATGCTATGTTTTGCATGTTCCATGGATGGGTCAGTCCAGAATTGAAAACGAACTATTTATTTGATAATCTTTTGTTATGTTTTCAAGAAATATAGGTAATAAACCAAAATCTAATTTGATTTATAAGCCATCATCTAATTTGAATAAACCACCTCAACCATCAATGGTACAGTTCCTATAAGGTATATTGAGAATTTGGCGCAACCCTGTTCCAGATAGCCAGACACCTGAAAAACATTTTTATTTATTCCAAAATTATCACTGAATAATTTCCAGTTCTAGAATGACCCAACTCCTCCTTCCATCTTTTCATTCATTTCTAATGCAAACGTTAGACTAATTGTTAATTCATCTGCAACCTACATTTTAACATACCAGTAGATGATTAGAAGGTCAAGATCTTACAATGTTTTTTCTTGTGTTAGATCGGCTGGATAGTGTTGGAGCAATGGTGTGGATTGGGCTGAACCACTTGAAGGATGGTTGGGGGTGGCAGTGGTCAGATGGTGCACCTCTCTCATTGGTTAATTTCACTACAGGTATGATTAATGTGTCTAGATGAAATTGGGTAATGTCTGTTTTTATGGTGGGATTACATGTAATTGTCCAAATGCTGACGAGCAATACTGACAATTTTCGCTTTTGTACTTGGTGCACATTTTTCCACCAGTACAACTTTTGCAACTTAAAACATTCCAAATACAGGGCATGTTCAGAACTATTTTATATAATTTTCCAAATGTGCACAATAAAAAATCCCAAGTGAAGATACATTTGATGCATTTAGTCCCCCTACATCCACATTTCGCAACGCTTCCAGGTTTGACACTCGTCAGGATCTCATTTCAGGAAAACAATTACATTGTAAAAATGTATGAAATAGAATTTTTTTTCATGCTTTATTTAATGCATTATGTGCAATTACTTGTGACCTAAAAATATTTTGTTTGGGATTTTCTAAAATTACTTCACCTTTGACCTTGAATGTGTATAAAACCTCACATATTGTGCACATCATGCACTGTACTGATTTGAGTGGAAATGTAAAATGTGAGACTAATAGTTGGAATGATTTGAATTGGACGAAAAATGCAGAAGGCCGGGTAAATGCATACCAAGGAAAAGGTCTGCATTGATTTCTGAATGTGAGAAAGGAAACTGCGGAATAATTTGAAATTGGGAATTTTGGGTACTGTGAAAAAATAATTCCCAAGATGTCCTGAATGAGCTGAACAGTTTGAATTTGCAATGGTGTAAATTGGTTGAATAAGCTGTGAAATAAGGTAGTATGAATCAAATCGGGAACATAGCTCCATTCATTTTAAGGGGGATTATTTTTAGGGAAATGTGAAATTGTTTGAAAGGAGGATTGTTGGGAATGTGCAAAATAGTTGCCCAGATGTTCTGAATGAGGTGAATATGTTGAAGTTGGATCGGTTCAAATTGGTGGAGATATGCGGAATGAGTGGAGCAGCGGAATGACCCGAAGAAAAACAATTTTGGTGCAGAATAACATACGTGTAAATGCCTTTCAGCATTCCAACAAGAAAGTCGCGTCTCCTCTTTTGTATTTCCATCAGCGCTGCCATCCAGCCCTTTGGAGGACAACAGACAATGTGGAGTGTACAACTCTGGTCCTGACGGACTTTGGCAGAGTCTTTCCTGTGAGTCTGCTCTGCCTTACATCTGCAAGAAGACGCCCAATGACACGCATAGGGCTGAGCCTTTTGGTGAGAAACAAAAGCATCTGAATCATCTTGGTTGGCCAAGAATGTTAAAAACGCAAAGGGGACTTCAGTAGATCGAATCACATTTCACTTTAGTACTTTCGTCTACACGAAGAAGGAAGAAGAGCCAAATGTCCAAGATTATTATTATGATAATTTTTTTTTTACTGTGGTTGCTGCTCTGAAAACTCCTCTACACCTGGAGAGAGACCTTCTGTTTTATGGAGTCAGTGGCCACAAGACCAAAACAACAAGTCTGCAGTGAATTTTTGCTTGTTGGATTTTACTGCCCTTTTAGCTTGTTTGTGGCCATTTTTGGCCAAATACATTTTATATATATATATACACACACACACACACACACACACACACACACACACACACACACACACACACACACACAATTTAAATTTGGTCCACTGGAGTGCAGTAATGCCTGTTTTATTAAACTAAGAATATGGCATGAAATTGCTCCCTTTTCCACCCCAGAAAATTGATAAATGACATTAAATGGTAAAATAATAATAATAATAATAAACTACAAAATTCTAGAATGAATTGTATGATTCAGCACAGTAAATCACAAGGAACTTGTAAACGTAAAAGTTTTCATTAGTGGCAAAAGGTACAATTTGTTTGAAATTAATATATTTTAATAATAATATATTTCTATTATAATTATAAATAATATTCTTAATATATTTTAAGAGCTGAAGTTAGAAGTTACAAAATTAGACAAACATCCACAGCCTTGGCAAATTGCACTACATTTGCGTTAAGATGGCTAAAATGAGGCGGCAAGGTGGTCGACTGGTTAGCATGTCCGTTGACTGGTTAGCACGTCTGCCTCACAGTGCAGAAGTGCAGGGTTCGATTCCGGCATGGGCCTTCTTGTGTGGAGTTTGCATGTTCTCCCCGTGCCTGCGTGGGTTTTCACTGGGTACTCTGGTTTTCTCCCCCATTCCAAAAACATGTATGGCAGGTTAATGGAACACTCTAAATCACAGGTGTCAAACTCAAGGCCCGGGGCCAGATCTGGCCCACCAGGTCATTTTATGTGGCCTGCGAAAGCAAATCATGTATGTCAACTTGCGAAAATCTGTACCAAAATGTCAAATTGTCCAGTGTAATAAATAACCTATTTTAGATTTTGCAATAATTTTATTACCCAGTTTACACTCACTTGAACAATAATTGAACAAGCTATTATAATTAACTTCACTGATTTCAAAACAAGTAATGCATTAACTTGTGGAAAAGTAATAATTTTGTGGTTTCACTGTCATAAAAGCCTTCTGAGGGAAGACGTAACTCCAAATTGGCCCGCGACTAAAATGAGTTTGACATCCCTGCTCTAAATCATCCCTAGGTGTGAGTGTGAATGTGAGTGCGAATGGTTATTTGTCTGTGTGTGCCCTGCGATTGGCTGGCAACCAGTGGTTCAGGGTGTCCCCCACCTACTGCCCGAAGACAGCTGGGATAGGCTCCAGCACATGAGGAGAGGCGGATTAGAAAATGGATGGATGGATAGATAGCTAAAATGGTTTAAAAAGAAGGAGCGAGATGGACACAAATGGCCACCATAGTGCCCTGAAGTTTAAAAACATGTAGCCAATCCCTAACTGTTCACTTCTGATTCAGGGCTTTCTTTGTCCTCCTGTCCAGAGAACTGGCAGTATGTCCATACGGTGTGTGATGAAGGCTGGCTGCCTCATAACGGTTTCTGCTACCAGATCCTGGCGCATGCAGGAAGCTGGGAGGAGTCTTCTCAGGCATGCCTCTCTCGTAATGCCAACCTCGTCAGCCTTCACTCGCTCTCTGAAGTGGAGATGGTGCACAGCCTCCTGGCGAACTGTAAGATATTTGACTTCAACCGCACTGCAGCTTCAGCAAATGGTGTGTCTAAATGCTATGTTGTGCAGATTCTGGCGAGGCTTCAGCAATGTGGATTGGTCTGCGGAAACAAGTTTCATCTGCTGCTGTAGAGTGGTCTGATGGCTCACCTGTGACTCTCACAATGTGGCACCAGTATCACCCTCCTCACAACCTGACTGGTGCAACCCTCTGTGCCAAGGCAGACAGGAAGGTGGGCAGCAAGGCCAACCATTTCATCAGACTAGCATTCAAGAAGTGGAAAAAATAATTCTGATGACTCATAACTCCACTGTTTGAATTTAGAAAATGAATATCAATGCTATCCATTGGAAAGTATCTACATTTCATCTACATCGGTGACACTTCCTTTGTTTTCACAGGAAGGTGCCTGGGTTTTGGTTTCATGTGACGAGCAACTTCCTGCTATGTGCAGAAAGGTGAAACATCAGACATCGGCTCATGAACTCGGAACTTGGGATGAAGGCTGCCCTGAGGTGAAACATGGAGATACATACACATAAATTAAAATATGCACAGCAGGTCTTTTTTCTGCATTATGTTGCATGCTGTAACTAAAGAATGCAATTCCTGTTGAAATTCTGTGTATATGCTGGATGTAAATGCTCAAGAGCTGAACTGAAATGCTGCACAATGGATGGATTTGTTGGAATGCAGAATGTAAACTGAAGTTAGGATGGTTTGAATCCATCAAGAAATGTCGAAGGAGGTGCTCAATATGTATGATACCTTTTAGTTGGGGAATTTCATTGTGCAAATTTTAAAAATTGGGGCATTAAATACCAGCAGTTCCCAAGATACCCTGAACGGGTTGAAGAGTTTGAAATTGGAATGATTTGAGTCAGTCAAATATGTCAAGTCAAGTCAAGTCAACTTTATTGTCAAATGTGCTCTATGTGCACAGATGAAATTTCTTTCCTCTCAACCACAATGCAAACACAGGCGAGAGAGACGAGTCGCTGCGGGTGCCCGCGCCGCCATCAACAGACCAGTTTACATAATTGACAAAATAATACAACACAACACAAATAGCTCTTAAATTAGGGAATATTTTGGGGAAAAATTTGGGATTTTTACTCTGGAAAGTACAGAATTTGGGGAACTTCTTAATTTTTTTTATTTACTTTTTAATTTAGTGATCTTTTGAAGTTGGAATTGGTGGAGAAATGTGGAAGGAGTTGAGTGACAAAAATATGCAGAATACTAAAAAAATCAATAACCACAATTACATTTTGTAAAACACACACACACACACACACACACACACACACGCACACACACACACACACAGAGGTGCAGGGTTTGATGCTAAACTAGAAAGCTGTGGAAATGATTGAAACGTTAAAATATAGACTCTGAGATGTTGAATTGGTCAAAAAATGTGAAAAAAAACACAACAAACGCATTGCTTGTGCTATGTCATGAAACTCATAGCTCCATTTTTGAGCAAGCTGCCAGTCAAAAGCAGAGTGGAGCTGATTCACCGGAATTATGACGCCATTTCTGGCATTCATGTTGCCCCTTGATACTGTTGACATGAATATCAGGCTGCTGAGTCATGAAACTGAAACACACGCACACCAGAATGGTGCACAATGTGGGTCGACCGAATGACGCAGTCACGGATAATTCCCCGACTGTTTTTTAAGGCTTCTGCTTTTCTCTGTGCTCCGACCATTGGTGGGAAGTAACCACGTACAACTACTTTGATACTGTACTTCAGTAGATTGTTCAATTATCTTTACTTTACTTGAGTATTAATTGTTTTGATGACTTCTTACTTTTACTCCTGTTTTATTGTCGGCCCGTGAATTCGCCTCATGCACAGTCAAAATCAAACTAAAAGTTTGCTTTAGCTTCTCTTGCGATTAAGCTACTTAGTGTACTTTGCCAACATTTATTAATAGTTACATTAATGCTAAAAGGTGAGCTAAATACCTATAGAGTGCAAATGGTTTCATTATGTGCCCGTGTGTGATGTCACGTCAGTTTATGCTAACATGTTATTTAGTCGAGTTAATACTCTTGATTAGGCTTATGTAAAGGTGGTTTGTTTTTGTTAAATAATTTAACTAGTGGATACAGTAGTTTATGTAACATGGATTCAGCATTGTGTGCATGCGAGATGCACTTAACTAAAGAAGTAGATTCAGTCTTTAGACTTTTACCTGAGTAATTTTTTTTACACAAGTATCTGTACTTCCACTTGAATACAGTCGGAGAAGTACTCTTGCTCTTTCTGGTTATCGTCACCTTACACAATTCAAAACATCACCGCTTTGGCCAGGAAGAACCTCGAGCTGCTGCGTGAAGCCGAGAAGTTTCGACTAAATGTATCCACACATAGCTTGGGCTCTGGGACTGGTCCTCTCGAGAGGGCTTGAAAACTCTTCCATTCTCGAGTTGCCCATAGTGAGAGGTGCAGAACAGGTGTGGGCATGCATATTTAACCCCGGCTTGGCATCTATAGGTTGGGGTTCACCCGAGTGGAGGAAAGGGTAGCCAACCTTCACCTTTGAATGGGGGGGACAGGTCCTGATTGTTTGTGCCTCTGCCCCAAACAGCAGCTCAGAGTACCCACCCTTTTTGAAGTCCTTGGAGACAAGAGAAAGACATTTTTACAATACAAAGAAATGTTTTCATGTAGCAAAGTAAGCAAGCTCAATGTATTCTTAGTTAATTAATTGTAATGCCCCTAAATACTGTTCACCTATTGGATGGCGAAGCGCATTTAAGGTTGCGTTGGGCTGGTCAAATTCAGATAAAAGCCTACAATCCCATGGCAAATGGCCTGTCACTTATACTGTATAACACTTTTCTACCTCGGGTACTCAAAGCACTTTACACTGTTACCACATTCACCTACTCCTGTTGCTCCTGACGACATAGCGTCAGGAGCAACTGGAGAGTCAGCATCTTGCTCAAGGACACTTTGACATGGTCGCAACAGCCGGGGACTGAATCACCAACCTGGGTTGGAAAACAACCACTCTACCACTAAGCTTATTGCATGGCTTTGCAATATGCATTTTGAATGGGCCATTATTGCGCTAAAGATTTATTTTAAAATATATATTCTGCAGATCTAGTTTGCAGCAATCCAAACACATTAATACATTTAATAATCAGTCTTTGTTGAGTATGATGTATTTAATTTTGTCATTTTATTTGATAATATAATAGTAGCGGTATATAGAGGTGGATTAAGTCCCGAGGTACCACATTTAAATTAGAAATTAGAATAATTGATTGGACCTTTGTTATTGTTGCAGGGCTGGAAGCGTCACAGTCACTCCTGTTACACCATCACCAAGCAGGAGCAGACACATAAAGACGCACAGAGCGGCTATTTCTGCAATGCCCCTCTCCTTACTGTGGAAAACAGGTGCTGTATTAATATGTTATTTGACATTCATTTAAAAGATTGTTATCGTTGTATCACAATGTATTTTTAATGTCTCTGAAAGGTTTGAGCAGGCATTTGTCAACAGTTTGCTGAATGCTAATGGTGCCAATGGCAGCATGTCTTATTGGATTGGCCTCATGGACTCAGGGGAGAGGGGAGAATACAGATGGCTTCATAACAATGGTTCCACTCAGCCCCTCACCTTCACAAACTGGAACAAACACCAGCCAGGTGTATAAAACGTAACTTTCTGTGTTCAAATGTTCAATCCCGGCTTCTTTTGACACCGTTTATTATCATGTCCTTAGATTTGTTTCGTTATTGTTGGCCTGTATAAATCAGACTTTTCACTTTTACTGTGGTTTTCCTCAAGGATCAAGCTTAGGACCCATCCTTTTTCCTTTTGACAGCTCTCAGAGATGTTATCTGCAAATTTGAAGGCTTCTCATACCACTTGTGTATAGACTTGCAAATGTTTTTTTCTTCTAATACTGAGAGTACAGATCAGATAAGTGTACTACATGATTGATTGACTGATTTATTTTCATTTGATCTTGTATCAACTGTAAAATCCAACATTTCTGCAATTTATGTAATGTATGACGATTCAAAAACCAGGCAAAACACACTGAGTAAAATTGACTTAACCTACTTACTGACTCTTTCCTATTTTAGTCAGTGCCTACGGCTGTGTTGCGATGTCAGGTGGGTCTGCTCTGGGCCAGTGGGAGGTGAAAGACTGCAATTCCCACAAGGCCTTGTCAGTGTGTAAGCAGAGCATCAGTAGTTACCAGGAGGTGGAATTGCTACCTGAAGCCCACGATGCCTTCAGTGCCTGCCCTCCAGGATGGGAATCACAGCCTGGTCTCCTCTACTGTTTTAAAGTATGAGCAATAACTTTCTTTTTCAAATTCATCACTCACCAAAATATGATTCCTGTGAGTGCAAGTCTTGTGCCCTGTCTAGCTTGCATCGGTGGACTTTTTTTTGGTATTTTCCAAAATTTTGCACAGGTAGAATTACGCCATTGAGCACCGTTTTGGGATGGGAGCGGCCAACTTCGGGCCAATCGAAGTGGATTCCCTCATTCCCATTAAAATCAGGGTGGTGGAAGCACATGTTGCGGAAGTAGGAATTGACTCACTAGGGACGCCGTGCACAGTGTCTTTATACCAGTAAACTGCAAGATCTCCCCTTGCGTATGATGTAGTTGGCCACGCCTATGATGTGGGCAATTAGAATGCACCTTGCACCCACTACCACGTGTGGCAACAACTCCCATAGGTCAAGGGGGTGCTTTTAAAATGTTTTAAGATGATAATGATTATAATTTATTCAATGAATTGAGTTCTAGAATGATTAAGAGGGATTGTCCCTTGCCAATGCTGTTGTCGTATTTATGAATTAAATATGATGACATGAAGAGAGGGGCCGCCCGTTGGTTGACTGGTTAGCGCGTCGGCCTCACAGTGCAGAGGTGCAGGGTTTGATTCCGGCTCCGGCCTTCCTGTGTGGAGTTTGCATGTTCTCCGCGTGCCTGTGTCGGTTTTTGCCGGGTACTCCGGTTTCCTCTCACATTCCAAAAACATGCATGGCAGGTTAATGGAACACTCTAAGTTGTCCCTAGTTGTGAGTGTGAGCGCGAATGGTTGTTTGTCCATGTGTGCCCTGCGATTAGCTGGCAATAGTTCAGGGTGTAACCTGCCTACTGCCCGAAGTCACCTAGGATAGGCTCCAGCAATCTCCCCACGCAGGTACAGGTACAACATGCAAACTCCACACAAGAAGGCCAGAGCCAGAGTCGAACCTCCTGCACCTCTGCTAGAGTATCACAGTTTCATCATTTTCTGAAAGAATTTTATTCTTCTATTTTGTTTTCACTGAAACTAACAATCGTTGTTCTTTTAGGTGTTCCATGACGAAAAGGTGCTCCTGAAACGTTCCTGGGTGGAAGCAGATTACTTTTGCCAGGCTCTCGGGGCCCAGCTGGCCAGTTTCCGCCACTATGAGGAGCAGGTGTTTGTTAAGCAACTCCTCAGTACCATGTTTGAAGGGTTGGTACAGGTTCATAATTACAGAATGTATAATTGTAAGATTATGACAGTAAATACAAGTGAACTTGGCTCATGCCACACACACACACACACACACACACACACACACACACACACACACACATTTTATGTACAAGCTATGTGTTGCTATGAAATAACATTTTAGTTTGGGTCCAGTATGAGAAGAATCTGGCATGCTGGACACACAACCAGACTTAGTGTTGTGCTCCTTCTTTTCAGAACAGAGGGTCGTTGGCTGTGGGTTGGCTTCAATAAAAGAAATCCTGAACACCCAGGAGTTTGGGAATGGTCTGATGGTTCTCCTGTAAGTGTCCTTTGAATATCCTTAAAAATTCATATGTACAGTATTCATAGGGTAATTCACACAACCTGTCCAAATTCCGATGCAAAATATAACGGTTTGAAAAATGTTTTATCTTGACAAGTACTCTTGAGTAGTAACTTGTGTACCTAACATTTGGCTTTTATCATGCAATAGTGGATTTTTTTTTTTTTTTTTACGAGTAAGACACAGTCATTCTACTTCTGGGATAATCTTTTTACAGGTGCGGACAAAAAGCGTGCTAGTCCATGAACCTTAAGATGGACATCGAATAATTGGTCAAACGGCTTGCCATCTGTGCTAATGAATGTATTTCGACTGTTTTTATTCAGGTGATGACCTCCTTCGTCGAGGATAAAAATGATGAGGATGACAGAAGGGACTGCGCAGTGTACAGTGACCTGCCCAACAGCCTGATGCCGCGGCCGTGTGAAAGTAAACACGAATGGATCTGTAAAGTGGCCAGAGGTAAAAGTCACTAATCCAAACACAGTCACACAGAAGGTGGAATCAAATGATTTACCAAAATGTATTCATGTTGCAGGAGATCAACTGATAAAACCCTACTGGTACACTGAGCGTAAGTGCATTGTTTTTATTTAATGCACATTTTTAAAAACAGTTTTACACGAAATCTCCACAGTTCAGTACCATGGAGTCTTTGCAACTGTTTCCAGCGACTGCCTTCAAATATGTCTAATGTATTTCAAAACAAATATCTATTGATTGAAATTTACCTTTTCGACAGAGTTAGCCACACCCATAATTAACATGGGTAGGGCTTTCCACAGTACTGAAGTCTGAATACAAAATACCCTAAAACGTGTTAAAACTTGCCTTCATGGATCAAAGGACATTTCAGGTGCATTTTAGGTTAACCCTTCAATTTCAAACCAAAGCCAAATATCCCTAAACTTTTATGAGTATTGTATACTGACCCATGGCTCTCCTACAGGGAGTGAGCCATGGGTATTTTATCGTGGAGCTGAGTACCTGGTGGCCAAGCATCCCTTCAACTGGGACGTCGTCTCTCTTGCCTGTAAGATGATGGGAGCTTACCTGCTGTCCATTCACTCCAGGGAGGAGCTGAATTTTGTTAAGGAGCGCTTGCGGCGGGTTCGTTTGTTCACATTTTTGGTTTTGAAATCACACAGAGTTGATTTATTGATCAGCAGATTTCCATTTGCGCTAATGTGATGAGAAAGGCAAAACTGTCCAGTAGTAGACATCTGCGCGCTACAAAAAAACTAATCATAATTTTTACTTTTGCTCATTTTAGTTCGTATTTTTAATTAGTATGTAAAGGTTAAATTACAATTTCTGCTTGGATTACTTTTCGCAACCTTGAACAGGCACAAAACCAGACAATGGAAGAAAGTGATATAAAGGCCACGAAGAAGTATTAAGCGCTGTTCATTCGTTGATGCTTTTTCTCTTTGTGTCTCTCCTCAGCTGTCCCTCGGCCCCACTGATTGGTGGATTGGTCTTTCCATTGACCAGCATGGAGAGGAGGTCAGGTGTGTGTGTGTGTGTGTGTGTGTGTGTGTGTGTGTGTGTGTGTGTGTGTGTGTGTGTGCGTGTGCGTGTGCGCGTGCGTGCGTGTCTTTGAGCCGCTTAATATTTCATTGGTTGCAGTTCTATGACTTGCTTCCAATTGATTATACTTTGTATTCAAATTATATTAGAGGGACACAGTGAAAACGAAAAGCGCCATGTAAGTTTGGACACAATGTGGAATCATTCAACTTGGCTTGTTATCTAACTGAAATGTTTCATTGAAAGCCATACGAGCAGCTTCCTGCATAAATAAATGAATCCCTTCTAATGCCGAAACCCGGGATCGAACCAGGGACCTTTAGATCTTCAGTCTAACGCTCTCCCAACTGAGCTATTTCGGCTCTGTAGTGTTATGCTCTCCCCTACACTACCGCACTAAATATAGAACGACCTGGGCACGGGGGCGGGTAAAACATTACTAAGACACAGTCTACTAGTGCAGTGAATTACTTATATCCTTACTGTAGCGTACTAGTATATGGACGTTGAGCTGGATTTTAAGGACATTGAACAAATGCCCAAATGACATTCCATATAATGCAGTTAAATTAAGCACCTGATATGGGTGTCAAATATTGAATTAAGGCTTTTGTTGTTTTTGGCAGGTGGAGTGACAAGACAGAAGTCAATTTTCACAACTGGGCACAAGAGAGTGATGGCCACCACGATACAAAGACTGGGTGGTGTGTCACCATGTCTTCATCAACAGGTAAGCACACAGCTGGCGGTGATGCATGCGCACCAGTGTAACATGTAAGTGTGTGTTGTGTTCTTGCGATGCAGGGAAGTGGACAGCAAATAAATGCAGCAATCTTTATGGATTTGTTTGTAAGAGAAAGACTGTGTCTGTTGTGGAGACTCCGAGGGAGCTGCATTACATTGGACGGTGTCCAGAGAAATGGCTGTACTTTGGACACAAGGTATACACAGAAGGTTTGTGACTCGAGTCACAAAAGTCGACAATTTTCAGACTTGAGGCTTGGTTGAAATTTATGAAGGACCTGACTAGACTATGACTTGATAGTCATGGCATTGAGCTCAGTGACTTGTCAAGTCTTGCCTGTTTACATATTTTGACACACCACACAATTGAGTACTACATAGTTCTTAGTCTTTGCATGTTCTCAGCAATTTTCTTCAAGCGTGTATAATGTATGTCGAAACAAATCTGTGAACTCACTTTAAATTACTGAAGTCCCAGGTACAAAATGTATAACCAGGCACTGTAATTGACTCTCCAACAATGGTTACGAAAATGTACGTACCGGTAACATATACTGTTATCTCCAAATTACTGTTTTCTTAGCAAACTGGTGACATTTTTGTTCAAGTCGCTGCTGATGGAACAGTCTCATACTGTCAAAGTTTTTGGAGTGATTCCCTTCATTCAAAACTTAAGTCTCGGCATTATTATTAATTCCAGTGTGTTCTGGAAAAAAAAAAGTTCCGGAAAAAATGAAACATCAACAACAACCCTCGCTTAAGTGACTTAGCACGCCTACATTTGAACTGGTTCTCTGTTGTTCAGTTTGATTTCCCAATGAGGGATTATATTGTCAGTACAATAAACTGAATTCAATGTAAAATCAACAAATAAATACCAATAAAACATGTTTGCATTAAACATGTTTGCATTTTTCAAGTGTAAATAATTAAACCCTTACTGTACATTTTGTGTCCAAGATTCATTCATGCTTGCTCTCATTCAATAATTAATTTTGCAAATGCTGAAAAAACAACAACAACAACAGCAACAACAAAAAACGCAGCAGCAGGTCCTGGATGAATTGTGTACTGAATAGACTGTAGCCAAGTGGAAACTTCTCCTTGTTCCTTTACTTCTCCATCTCTCAAAGGCAACCGCATGCAAATGAGACATTTCCTTTTGTGTGCACTTGTAGTGTCTCTTGCTTCACCTCCCTGACACGCCAAGCGAGGGAAAGAGCTGGAACGACGCCCGGTCCATCTGCTCCTCATTCCAAGGCTCACTTGTGGCTATCGAAGATGAGATTGAACAAGGTATATTTTAATTTACTTGACTGAATGCAAATCATCTCGTCCCATTGAATGGTAAACCCACCCGTTAATCCTACCCTGCCTTTCCTCCAAAACAACAAAACAGGTTGTAACGTGTATTTTAATGACAAAAAAATAGCACTCCATCATAATATCCTGGTACTTCATGTGTTTGTGTGTGTGTGTGTGTGTGTGTGTGTGTGTGTGTGTGTGTGTGTGCGTGTGTGCATGTGTGTGTGCGTGTGTGTGTGTGTGTGTGTGGCTTCTTCTTTCATGTCATTGTGTGTCTTTTTCATGCAGCATACATCACCATGTTGCTTCAAGGAATCTCTGTAGGCGTGTGGATTGGTCTGTGGAATCAAGACACCATGAAATGGACGAATGGGAGACCAGTTAGCTACACCAACTGGTCTCCTATTGAACCAAAGAGCTACCTCAATGTAAGCCCCTGTCATTTTGATGACTTTAATACAAATATCTTGTTAAATGAATACAGTGAACCCCCTTTTATCTCAGGAAAATAGGCGAAATCGGTGATAAGAGAAACAATATATCTATTTTGTATAGTTTTAAACTTATTCCTCCGTGCCTGCTCTCACTCTCTCGCTGTCAAGAAATAGGAGACTATTGTATGATATCAGAAAAGCTTGCACATGTCCCTAAATCAAAGGCAAAGCTTGCTTGCTTCAAGCTGTTTATTTGTCACTCGCAGTTGATGTTTACTTTAAAACTGACATTGACAAAATAGAATTTAACATACATGAAATAACCCTCGTCTACTATCTTAATGCTACAATATATTATGAGGAGCTATAGACAGACTTACAAATATTCAAATTGATGTTATGGTAATTATAAACCTTGAAACAACTGCTACTTGAACACGCACAGAGCATGCAACACATACAGATAATATACAACAAAACCAAATTAAACACAAATAAAAGACATCACCGAAAACTCATTGTCCGTCATTCGATTAGGCAGAGTGTAAAAACAATAATACTGTAGTATCAAAATCATTTAACAAGTAAACCATGAACAGTGCCCAGTTACAGCGCGTGTTACATGATAGTGATCATGTGCCTGCTCAAAAACGGCCAAGATAGCACTGCCAAGTATGTTATTTTGATGCTTAATCGGCTCAAACGTTTTTTCAGGGAATCAGATGCCATTGATATTTTCACTATAATTGTTGATACGCAACGTCTAATTGAATGACGGAAGATGAGTTCTCAGTGGTGTGTTGCTTATTCAAGACTAAAAAGTTCAATCAAACCAGTTGATTTTGTGGAATGACAGTGTGGTAGCCTAGTGCAAAACAACATATATGAGTTTATAGAAATTAGTATCAAAGTTACATTATTGTAACCCTTCAAACAATAACAGAGCAACAACAAATACAAACAGAGCATGCAATAATACTCACAGGCACATTGATTTAAAAAAATGTATTTTATTGATGCAAAACAGCAAATGTTAAAATTAGAGCTGTCAGTTTAGCGCGTTATTTCTCGGCATTAATTTAAATGAATTTTAACGTGATAAAATTTTTTCTTGCGAGATTAATGCAGCAACACGTCACAGCGGATTTTACGTTGCTCTATAAATAAACCGGAAACAAAACAACAAGCGCGCTGCACAAGTCCACGCCCATGTCTGTTTTGCCAGCCATGGCAACATGAGACACCGAAAACAGATACTGTACTTAAAGAGTTTATGAATGGAAAGTTTACTTTTAAAAAGTTGCCAGATTGTTCAACTGACAAGACCAAAGTTACCTGTATGTTTTGCAATCGTAAACTGAGCTATCATTATAGCACGTCGAGTCTCAAATACCACTTAAAGGCCAAGCACACAGCTGATGTGAGTACTCCGCCCCCTCGTCTAAGACAGACAGCTATGGATAATTTCAAAGCGAAGAAAATAGATAACACGACAAAGAACAAATTTGCTGAAGCCATAGCTAAATGTATGGCTACTGCATGCAAGCCTGTCAACATTGTCCACAGCTGGATTCAAGCTGAAATCATTCGCATTGCATCTAACGACTCCACTACGGATTGCCAGCGAGAGCCTCCATTACAAGCTATGAACAGAAATTGTACGTAGCGGAGAAGGCTAAGTTACACCAAGCGGGAGAAGACACTGTTTCGGGAGAGAAATAAGAGACTAGGTTGATGAGCCTCTGGTGAATAAAGAGCAGGTAGCCTGTTGAGTACGATGTATGCCACTGACGCGATTGTTACTTGTTTGGAACTATTTTGTGTGGAAGGTTACCGTGTTCCGTGTCCATATAAATAAAGGGGGTGGAGCTTCTCTGTGTTCGTCTGACAGTAACGGTGCGCTGAGGCACGTCGAGAGTTCAGCGGTGCAGTCGCAGCGACCACACTGAAAATAAAACGTCTCCAGTGTTGTGTGTGCCTCGAATCAAGTGTAGTCATCCGAAATGATGTCTACACAAAACCATAGAGAGACTTCCGCTCAAGAAGGACCAACAGAATCAACATAGCCTGACTGCTGTGTTCAAAGCAAACTTGAGAAAAACGAAATATGCAACCATGGCTTAAATCCACTATAGGCTGAGTTCTAGTTTACCTTAGATGTGCACTTTATAATTTTATATTGCTTTGTTTTGATTCCCTAAAAAGAGCTGTTAAAGGAGCTGTTGTGTGGCAAAATATTTTTTTCACTGTTGTTGATAGACAGTAATATTGTGTGAGAGATTATGTGTGAATAACTGCTCCAAGTGAAAAATGTTCATGTAAAATTGAAAATCGAAATTGTTGTTTCAGTAAATATTTGCATTTTGCACATAGAAAACTGATACATGATTCCCTCCCTGTTGATGAGAGCATTAAAACTGGAAAAAATAGGACAAAAAAATATAAAAGGAAATTCAGAAATGATAAAAAAATGCGTGAGTAATCACGATTAATTATGAGTTAATTTGAGTTAATTATGGCAGTTGCGTTTTTAATTCGATTAAATATTTTAATCGTTTGACAGCTCTAGTTAAAACATGATCACATATTGATATTCAAGTTGAACAGTGACTATTAGATTAGATTAGATTAGATATCCTTTATTTGTCCCACACTGGGGAAATTTACAGCCTTCAGCAGCAAGATTGTGGGTAGAAAGAAGAGAAAAGAAAACACAGTTCAATTAAGTGCAATATAAATACAAACATGGATAAGGTCAATAATTAAGTGCAATATAATACAATAGTCACAGTACTATTCACATATGTTGTCATATCATTTAAATAATTCTATGATTTATTTATTTATTCATTTTTTATTCAGCAGCCTGACAGCAGTCGGTAGGAACGAGCGGCGGTATCTCTCCGTCTTGCAACGCGGGTGTAACAGTCTCTGACTGAAGGAGCTACCGAGTGCTGTCAGGGCTGGCTGGAGGGGGTGGGAGGGACTGTCCAACATAGCTTTTAGCTTAGCTAGCATCCTGCTGTTGCCCACCTCCTCCAGAGTGTCGAGGGAGCAGCCCAGGACAGAACCAGCCTTCCTGACTAGTCGCTCTAATCTCTTCCTGTCCCGGGCCGAGATGCTGCCTGACCAGCAGACAATGCCATAATGGATGGCCGAGGCCACCACCGAGTTATAGAAAGTCTTAAGGAGTGACCCCTGAACCCCAAAAGACCTCAGTTTCCTGAGTAGGAAAAGTCTGCTCTGACCTTTCCTAATCAGGGTGTCCGTGTTAGTCGACCAGTCCAGTTTGTTGTTGAGAAGAACACCCAGGTACTTGTAGGAGGTCACCCTCTCTATGTCCATACCCTGGATGTTCATCAGTGCTGGTGAGGACTGTTGCCTGCAGAAATCCACAACCAACTCCTTAGTTTTCCTAGGGTTGATCTGGAGTTGATTCTGCTGGCACCAGTCCACAAAGTCCTTCGTCAGTCGCTTGTACTCCCGATCGTCCCCCTCTGTAATGAGGCCAACAATCGCAGAGTCATCGGAGAACTTCTGAAGGTGGCAGTTTGGAGTGGCATGTCTGAAGTCCGAGGTGTAGAGGATGAACAGGAATGGAGCCAGAACAGTCCCCTGCGGCGCTCCCGTACTGCAGAGAAGCCTGTCCGACTCACAGCTCTGCACCCTTACGTACTGCGGCCGGTTTGTGAGGTAGTCTATAATCCATGCTGTGAGATGGTGGTCCACTCCGGCGTTCTGCAGTTTGTCCCTCAGTAGGTTGGGTTGGATGGTGTTGAAGGCACTGGAGAAATCAAAGAACATGATTCTCTGATATTACTGATATGACATGATATTACTGGGGTGTACAGTAGGTGAGGACATTCTCTGCTGTTAATTACGCTGCGTAAATTCACACTTGCCTGTTTGCTTAAAAAACTATAAAAACAAATGATTAAAGATACATAATATCACTGGCAGAGGTGTAATAAAACAGCTTTGAGTATAGTTTTTACAGTGCTGACAAGTTCATTCAAAAGTATGTAAAATGACAGCAAATGAGACATTGCATCATATCTTCAACTCAGCTGTATCAAATCGACTCGAATCGCAATCTAACTCCGTCAAACCAAATCAAATCGTTCCACTTTCAAATCGTGACGTTCTTGAATCATTTTGCACCCCATGTGTCAAAAACCATATCGAATTGTCTTTTGTGGAGAGATGCATACCCTTGTAACTGGGGTGCAAACTACGAACCACACCCAATGTGGTGGGTATTCACGTCACAGAAGGGTGCCAAGATATATTTGCTTTCTGATACAATGAAGCCAAGTCGAAAATATTAAGGGAGTGTGCTTCATGCTAGTCTTTGGAGGTGAGGTCAAAATAAGGCGAAGAGTCCATACATTTATAATAAATGTGCATATGTCAACTGATATATACTGTGATGTAACTCCAGGAGGATGAGTTGCTCACTGGCTTTGCTGACGAACCTCTGTGCACGGTGTTGTCCAACAACCACAACGTCCACCTGACAGGGAAGTGGTATGATGAGAAGTGCAGTGAGGATGGCTATGGCTTTGTTTGCCAAAAACCTCAAGGTAAGAGTCCCAAAAAACTACCAGTTCTATTTACATGTTTTATTTGAATATTATCATTTCACTGATTAAATAGAATACTGTACCCTAGCATGAATACGGAATGCAGTGGTACCTTAATTTCCCCATTGAAATGGATGGAAATATCGTAAATCAAGGTACCACTGTGTCTAAGCAACCAATGACAGTGAATTACAACTTTCACAATATAATGTCAGTATTGTCTGTAACATCAAAAGTGAGAAGTATTTTCTCTGCAAAGGTAGAATTTGTTGTTCAGCACCCTCACCTTAAATTGTGAAAGAATACCTATTTATTTTTTTTTAGTGATTATAGAGTGTATTTTCAAAGTAGTATGTTCAAAGTAGTACAACTGAACATGAAGATGATTTGATCTTGACTATAAAACGTATTTATTGTTCCCATAGAGATCTTACTTGCAATTACCACTGTTCCCTTTTCTTGTTTTAGATACATCCAAACGCCCCACCCACTCATCTCGCCACCCACTCCCCGACAGCATTGAGTACAAAAGTCGCAGTTACAAGGTGGTTTCAGGCAACATGAGCTGGTATGACGCCATGCATATGTGCATGGATAATGATTCGGACCTAGTGAGCATCACCGATGCCTACCACCAGGCTTTCCTTACGGTGCTTGTCAATAGATTGGGAGTCCCGCACTGGATTGGACTGTACAGCCAAGATGTAAGTGACTTCTTATGATGAGATTCAACATGACAGCAATTTTTGCTAAAGATAAATTCATAGGCTTTGTACTTGCTCACACATCCAGTGGCTAAACCTGCAAATTATGAGTGAATCCTTGTGTGTCCTGGAAAGCAACATCATTTTAAACCAAAAAAATTCACAATCGACTTATGTTCTGACAATAATGACTGTGCAGCAAATTTAAGTAGTAAATAGATAACTACGGTAACGTGAGTAGGGATCAGGCTCCATTGTGATGTTCCATCCAAGAGTGCCACTTTGTCCTGATTGAATGTGGCATAATTCTATTTGTTTACAGAGTGGGATTAACTATCAGTGGTCAGATGGCAGCGATACCGTGTACACACACTGGGACTCGGCTGAAGATGACTCTGAGATCGGAGAATGCGTGTACATGGATGTGAATGGAGGATGGCGGCGAGCTGACTGCGAAAATCTTCTACCAGGAGCCTTGTGTCACATTCCTCCGCCAAGTAAAATATAAACTCTCAAACATGAATTCAGCTCTGATTCCAGGTCTTTGCTGTTTTGAATGTGCACTAGATAGTTGCAAAGGGGTGCAGAATTCAGGGTGAAAAGTTGCAGTAAATTCTCATGGGAAGTTAAGCAGGGGAATTTGGCAAACGTTCAAATGTGGAAACTTTCCATGAGAATTATGGCAATTGACTAAGAGTTGAGGTTAAGTAAATTAAAAGGGATCATATTCAAGTATAAATAGGAACATTTTGTCATAAGCACACAGCCAGACAAAATCATATATTTAAAATACATTCTAATTCAACAAATGTATGTGTTAAGTAGAACAGCAAGTTAAAGTTCCCCATTAGGTCCAACCTTCCATTTTGTTTTTTCAGTTTTTTTTTTCTCCATACATTCACATTCATTTTCAGGTGGAAGAAAATCCAACTTTGATAATTTACAGAATTTCGCAGCCCTGAAAAGAACATAAAGGTTTTGTGCTCTCCATTGCAGGGAATAAACCATTTATCTCATATGAAGCTGTGTGCCCCTCCACGTGGGTGAAATTTGGACGTGGCTGTTACAACTTTGAGCCTCTGGTGCAGAGACTGACTTTTGAGGAGGCACGTGAGCACTGCAGACGGAAAGGTAGGGTGGCACTCCATCTATTTTCTTACGCTTATCCTGTTCAGGGATGCGACTGAAATGTTGCAGGTGGATGGATTTCAGACCAACCCATGACAACTGAAAATTGCAATACAGAGAGACGATGTAAAATAAAATTGAAAATAGTTTTACCCCTCCCATGTGATATGAACACTTTTAAACCGGATTACAGTAGTACCTCTACTTACGAAATTAATTGTTTCTGGAAGAAATTTTTCACTAGAAAATCCTTCAAAAATATCAAACATCAGCATAGTAAGCGATCGCCCGACTGGTGAACACGTTTTCTGGGTGATTCACATTTACGTAAAACTATCGGAACACCTTACGGCCCGACGGGCGAGTGACGAAAACGCTGCATAGACACATATGTATCCATTTATCTATCTGCACACATAGACACTTGCGATAGAGGTCCGTCCCTCTTATCCAATGGGATGCCAAGATGATGCTCGGTAATGGCTAATGGCAGAGCAACTCTAAGTATGTTGCGTTCAGGAAACTCAGAGCTGCGAGTAGCAGGCCATACTGTATTTTTACCTTTCCTATCTTGAAATTTCTTTCGTAACAAGAGCTGTTTTCCTTTTGAGACCTTTGAAAATTTCGTATGAAGAGATGTTCGTAAGTAGAGGTACCACTGTCCTGCCTGTGTGTCTTTTTTTCTCTCTCTTATTAACATGGTATCTTATTGGATGTATTTCAAATGTTTCCTTGAGGAGGAATCCTGCTTTTGGGGTTATTTTGCTTTCTGTCATTTAAGGACGATTTAAAGCATTAGCTGACACATCCATCCAGGTTAGAGTGATCATTTAACCTACCGTGCATGTTTTTGGAATGTGGGAGGAAACTGGAGACCCTGGGGAAAACCCACCCAGGCATGGGGAGAACATGGAAACACCACACAGGTGTGCTTAAAATATAAATGTTGAAACTCCCTCAACAGGACCAAAGTGGTGCTGCTGAGCTGAAGTTTACTCGACCCATGTTTTCCTTAATTGAGCCAAAGCACATACACTCCTCCTTAAAAGTGACATATAATTGTTTGGCTTTCAGTTTAGATTTCAGTATGAGCCTAAAGTGCACAATGACCTTCAAAGGGGAGGTAAGTTGAACTTTTCAAGAGAGAAGTACTGTAGTAGTAAAACAGGCCTACCTGTGGTTTAACTAAATACAAGAGTAGAAAAATGAGTCATAAGTCGACATTTAAACATTTCTACTGAGGTAGCGGCTCTAATTTCTGCAAGTCGGTTAGATTACTGGAGCCCCTATAGAGAATGAGCTACAACGCGCTGCCTTCTTTTTGTCTCTCAGAATCACCAAAAGACCAAAACATAGAGAGACTGGAAGAGTCACAGAAAGGCATAGAGGTGGATGCCCTACTATAATAGTTCACTAACATTCAAACACCTGTTGTGAATTTTGCTGTTCAGCAAAAAAGTCAAGAAATTGAGCAACTGAACGTGCATTCAGTAATTTCGAGAAGGTCAAATTAATTTCTCCTGTAAATGTTATCGTGAATTTTAAGTTAATCTGTAAAGCCTATCTATTAATTTTTTGTAGTACAGTATTAGAGCGAGGAAAAAATGTAATTAGGCTATTTTATAAAACACAGATCAATTTATTGAGTGGCTTTTTGCTTTTCCAGTCAACACGTCAGATGTCCTGTCCATCGAGAATGAGGCAGAGAACCGCTTTGTCCTGGAGCAGCTGTGGACTTCAGGGTTCCTTCACCAGAACATGTGGTTGGGGCTTTACTTCAACATTGACAGTGAGCGTCTGCCTACTACTTGAGAGAGAGAGAAAGACACACACACACACACACACACACACACACACACACAAACACACACACACACAAACACACACACACACACACACGCACACACATGGCCGAAAGCTGTTATTCCATTCGTGGTAGCGCAACCAAAAAAAAATAGGTGAAAGAGCAAAGATTTTTCAGAAGAGAGTATGATTAGAGAAACGTGGAAAAGAGTGGTGAGAATTTTTGGAGAGCTTTCGAGAGCCTTTGGAAATTGGAGAGAATTTTTGAGTGAGGGGAGGGCAGAGGACAAAAGGGGAGACCTTTTATCTGCTCAAGACCGGCAGTTGTACAAAATATCTCGAATATCAGGTGAGACCGAATTCATTCTTTGTAGATTTGAGCTTATTGAATTGTCCTTTTAAAATACTTGTGCATTTCACAATTTCTAACTTGCAGAAGATTTCATCGCTCGGCTGGGAAAAACTCATTTTGAACCCATCCGTATTTCGGGCAACAAGGATATGTTTAGACAATATATCTGCACTGTTATATCATAAACGTGACCATGAAAATTATTATTATCATGGCCAAGCGAATTCATGAATGCAAAGTTAGCAGGATAAACACAGTCAACAATACACAATCATACAGGCATATATTTTACATTTCAAGGAAAAGTTTTATAGCTGCAACTGCATAGAATGCTTGTAGCTGCAGTTCCCATGTCCATCCTATTGGATCAGTCCGAGTCCAGCAATACCAATTTGGTTGGAATTGTCCCATTAGTGTGCAGTAGTGAAAAAACATCACTAGTAAGACACAGTTATTCAATAAGTCGAACAAAAGAAAATTTAGCACACTGGTAGAAGTTACAATGACTCTGACAATAAAAATGAGAAAAAAATGACAGTAAGACACAATCTGCTGGATATCAAGAAGACTGGAGTACTTGCTTGGATGGCTTTTCACAGTAAAAACAATCACACGTATACTGCCAAAACCCAGGCTTGAACTAGGGACCTTTTGGTCTTAAGTCTAACGTTCTCCCAACTGAGCTATTTCAGCGGACTGGCTGGGATTTGTTTTTTCGTCATTCATTCCATAAGAGGGGAACTCATTGCGAGAAATAATAATGGTGCTAGTACATGGACCGAATGCAGGATATCAGTGATATGGAGTTAATGATTAAATGGCTTTCCACCACACCAGCCTTTAAAATGACTTAGTAATGAACCGTGTCTTTCACTTCTAGCGGATTCTATGGCTTGGGTGGACGGTTCACCTTTGGACTACAGCAGCTGGCCCAGCAAAGCTCCAGATGTCAAATTACTGACTGCAGACACCTGCGTCACCACCCGGGCAGTTGATGGAGTGTGGCTCTTGTTGGGGTGCACCGAGAGACTCGGCTTTGTCTGCAAAACAATCTCAGGTGACCTAGGCATGTCTTGAAGAATCTATGGAGTTTACCTCTAACACACTCTACGAAAATGCTCCCATTCAGAATATTGAAACACTCTCTCACATACTCGTATTTTTTTTTTCTGCTCACAAAGTGAATTAAAACGCTCCCATCCACACTCCTGAAACACTCTCACACGCTCTAATGAAACACTCTTGTACGCAATACATTAATGTTCTCATACACACTACTGACTATTTTTCACACACATACTACAGAAATACTCCCACTCACTCATGAAATGCTCTCACACAGACTTCCGATGTTTTTTTTTTTGCTCCGACAAACTACGAAAACACTCTCATTCTATTTAAAAGGTCTTATGCATACCACTGAATCTTTTTTGCTCACACACATATGAAACGCCTTCACACACACTACTGAAAGGCTTACACCCACTACTGTTTCTCAAACACACACACAACATAAATGAAATGCTCTCTCACACTGATGATTTTTTTTCGCTGACACACACGAGTGAAACCCTCTCACCCGCATTCATGAAACACTCACACACTTGTCTTTTTTTCCCTGCTCACATTCAGTACTAAGACTTTCACACCCACTGCTGAATGCTCTCATACACACCACTGTTGTTTGCATATACACACTACAGAAACACTGATACACTTTTGAAAAGATCTCACGCTGACGTTTTTCCACTCAAACTACAGAAGCACTCTCGTATGCACTCAATACTTAAAACACTCTCACAATATGACAGATTTTTTTTTTTTGCTCGCACTGGTGCACCACTCTCACATGCACTTCTGAAATACTGTGACACCCACTCCTGAAACATTGTCATACACAATACAGAAGCACTCTCATGTACACTACCGAAACACTCTCACACACACTCCTGAATATTTTTCAAACACATTACAGAATCACTCTGACAGCCAAAATGAAAAGCTTTTTCACTCACTAATGATTTTTTTGCCGACACACCCCACTGAAACCATCTCTGACGCACTAATGAAACACTCACACGCTACTGATTATTTTCCCCACTCACATACAATACTAAAACGCTCTCACATCCACCGCTGAAGCACTCTCATACACACTATTGATACGGTCTTACACACACACACACACACACACACACACACACACACACACACACACACACACACACACACACACACACACACATTGGTAGAGTCACTGAGAAAGCGAGAATTTGTGGTTTCATTAATAGCGGTTCTGAATGTAGAAACACAAAAGAAAAAAAAATAAGCTCACTTACTTTGCTCTTTTGCAGATGTAACTACTGAGGTGGAAGTGGAACCATTCAATGGTAAAGTGGACTTTAATTGCAATTTAACTCTTTATTGGGCTATACAGTAGGTGTCATGTGAGAGTTTCTTCCATTGCTCCTGTTTTGATATGGTGCATGTTAACATTCTGAGCTCTTTGCTGACCATTAACTCAAGTGTAATGATACTTCCGAAGGGTGCGGATTTGTCATTTCCAAATTCAGCTCTTTAAATATAACATAATATACGGTTTACATCAAATTATACTCCATTCTATTGTTTCTGTTATTATTTGCTTCTCAACCCACACTATTTTTTAGATTATTTGTTCACTGTCTTAAATGAAACAATTAGGATAGAATGGTTTCCATTCTACAGTCACCACTTAAGATGACAGTTCTTTTAGGTTTGCGACCAGATTACATCATGTATCGATTTTTTGGACAACGGAGCAATTTCCTGTAATATTCTTACTTTCTTGAAAGAGGCATTTAATGGCTTAATGCACTCAAATGGAGAAAGTGAGTGACAATTTTTTTTTTTTCAAGAAGTGGCTATATCCAAAACCAACCATTGTGTACTTTGCATTTCAGGATTACATTACGGCATCATCCTTGCTGCTGTGCTGGTGGCTGTGTTGATCTTTGCTCTGCTGGCAGGAGCACTGTGCTTTGCTTACAGGAGAAATACTGCTCATTTTCGGGGTCTCCCTGCACTCGGTAGTGCCTATTACCGACAATCCGGCTCCCAAGCTACAGAGTCTGATGGTAATGTGCTAATCACAGAGCTGGAAGATCACTCAGGATAACGTGACAGACTGACATTGCCACAATGCTTTGGACCAGTGTTGAGATATATACTTTTCATTCAGTATTCGAAGGATATTAAGAAAAACATTTGAGCATTTATTCCATCGGGCCATGTACTAGCTCATAGCTCTTTGTCCTCACTATCGTACAACAATTGAGCACATTAGTTGGACGACTGTGTCTTACTAGTAAAGTTTTTTTCTTCAACAAGTGCCACTTTGGGCCTACTAGTACGACCTTACCCTGGACACCAAGAATATCAAATGTTTATTTCCATAAAGCCATTTGTGCATTTATTTGATACTCTTGAGATCTAACTTAAGGTCCGTGTATTAATACACTCTTTGTCCTCATGAGTCAGACATTTCGGTTGCACGAGTAGAATGACTAGAATGAGGAGAATTTTACTAGTGATGTTTTTTTTTTAACTACTAGTGCCATTATTGTCTTATTGGTATGAATTTAAAATTTATGGAACTCATTTGATCTCAAATATATCGAATAACCACTCAAGCAGCTTTGATAGCCTTGATATTCAAAAGTCCAACCTTGGCAAACACATATTACTAGTGAGGCATAACTGCATGCTAGTAGTATTACTAGTGACATCATAGAATTCTTCATGTTAGCAGAAAGCACTTGACTAGTAGTACTAGAAGCACACAGATGTCAATTAAAGTACAATTTTGCCTCACTGGTAACATGAAGTTGTCTTCCTAGTATGTTCTTCTTCTTCTCCTTTCGGCTCGTCCCAGTCCAGGGGTCGCCACAGCGAGTCATTAATTTCCATCTGTCCCTGTAAACCGTCCCACCAACTCGCATGGTCGTCCTGGCAAAAGTTTTACGCCGGATGCCATTCCTGACGCAACCCTCCCCATCTCTCCGGGCTTGGGACCGGCACTAGGGAACAGCGCACCCCCAGGGGAGGGCACTGCACCCCAGCGGCTGGGTTTCCTAGTATGTTAGAGTTGCCAAAATGTCTTCCTGTAGAATGAAGAACATAATGACTAATACTATTTTTTTTAATTAGTCTGTCCAAGTCGTACTACTTGTTTGCTGAATTGTCTTTCTAGTGTGGACAAAGAGCGCACTCGTGCACGGCCCTTAAAAAGCAGGTGAACGAAAAGAAAGCTCAAATATCCAGTTTTGACCTTCCTCTCAAAAGAGTATACGCTGCCGAAACCCGGGATCGAACCAGGGACCTTTAGATCTTCAGTCTAACGCTCTCCCAACTGAGCTATTTCGGCCTATGAGAAGTTAATTTTCAACACATCAAATGATAAAAGGGAAAACCGATGCCTGGAATCCAAATCAGGTTGGAAATGGCTTTGATCTGGACAGCAGTTGAGTACAGATAGTGTAATAAGATAAAATACTGAAATGCTTGCCATTCTCTTGAAAGATTGTTGTCAAAAATAAAATGTTTTGTAATCTACTCTGTACATTTGGATTACAGTCCAATTAATGTTGTTGGAACTGCACTTGTAATAGCTATTTTGTCAGTATTACTAATATTCGATGTAAAACCAGGTTCTGTTTTTGTGTGCTGAAAGTTTCAAACCTCAAACCTTATAAGGTTATGGAAGGCTGTTGGTTCCAAGCATTAATTCCATTTCCTTGATATCCTGCTTCAGTTCTTTGTCCTCACCAGTAAGTCAATTCAGCACACGTCTAGTCGAATGACAAGAGTGCACTCGTATCACCTTCTCCCAGGGATCCGCGGAGGGCCAAGGGCCGACACGGAAGTTCCTTCGTTGAGCCGCAGACAAGGGACGCACCAGAAGTTTCTCTGAGTTTGAGGCCGGAGTTGGTCAAAAACTAAGTACAAACTTAGTCAGGAGTCCAAGGTTCAGGCTGGGCACAAACGAGTTTTATTCAATCAAACCCGGAGAGGTACAGATGTGCACATCGGAAAACTCTGAAATCTCCCGGGACTAAACACAGGTTTTATAGCGTTATGAGGGGCCAACCCCTCTCATTTCATTGGCTAGTCTCTACGATCATTTATCAATTCTAATAGTATCATAATGCGTTGTGGAATTCTGATTGGCTGTGACCTTCTTTGTCGGCTAGATTTTAATGGTATCTATAAGCAACTTCATGTCATGGTTCTGATTTATAATGGTATCACAAAATAGCTTTATTTTTAAAATATAATAGAGGCCCCTGCCGGGCCTTTGTGTGATTGCATGTGGGTTTTAGATATAACTATATCCCCGTAGGCATGGCAACTTGATGCATGTCGATGCATGCGAGTCTTTAGATTTAATTGTGTCTTCGTTGGCTTGGCAACCCGATGAAATCACTGAAGAACATGCAACAATCTTTACCGGTACGCATTTTGCTAATCCAATGGTGGGCATCCTTGCTAATCCGATGATGACCATCGCAGAATAGCTAACAAGCATCATCAATATACATTTTGCTCCTTGCTTATGCATTTGTTTGACATGTTCATTTCTCTGCTTGACAACCATTTGCCTGTTTTCCTACTTACTACGATTAGGTAACGTATTTCCATGAAACTAACACAAAACAGATATAAAACAGACACTACAGTAGCCACCTGGACCCGAGTAAAAGCACCAAAATGTCCACTAGTAGTTGTCCTACTAGAATGCCAAAGTTCTCCTACTAGTGAGGACAAAGAGCGTACGGGTACATGGACCTTAAGCTGGACATCAAGGATATCCAATAAAGGCTCAAGCAAACGGCTTTCCGTATAAGATGACATATAACTGGATGTGTTATTTGTTGCTAAGCAAGTTATAAGCTGTAAATTGCATATTTGTGTGTATTCCAATAAATTCAAGGTGGTCCAACAAATGACAAATTTTTGAGTGATAAAAATGATACATGAATGATGTTTTCATTTGTGGGTCAGTGAATACATTTCGTTATTCTAAATGTCCTACTCCATATTATATCATACACCTCTAGCCACACCACAATTGTTGCCTGAGAGTTGAAAGGCCAAACAATAAAGTAATAACATTGTGTTAATGATCTCAACTGAGGTCACAAGATGTCAGAGAGAACCAATTCGGAAAATTGTGACAGTAAATTGCTGCTATTGTCAGTCTGAAGAGAATCCGGCAGCAGGATGTAATGAATCATTCATGAGGAGTAAAACTGCAGCAGCTGCACTTTTCAAAAACAAAAGGGCAACATCACTTTGCATGAATGTATAAGCACCAAATGTTCAAGAAGGCATTAGTTCTGCGTGTGCCGTTTGTTTCATGAAAACTTGTGTTTGTGGTTTATGAGTGAAAAGTGCAGTACAGTACGTGAAAAAACATCTGTGATATAATAGTTTTTCTGTGTCTTTGGTGCATTTCTTAGATCTGAATTGAAATCTGGAAAACAGTGAGTGCATTTCTCAAATTAATTTATACAAATAGCAAAATGGAAAAATGTTTCCTTTACAAAAGTCTTTTTTTTTCTCTCATATTGCTTAGAACACACATCACCACTAAATATTTGCACCACTGAACATGCCAATGCCATCAGAACGAAAAGTCTTGTGTCATTGCATAGTCATGTCATCAATATAACGGTGTATTTTGGAAAGATGTTCTAATGTAAACTGCTGTTTAAATTTTGATGACAAATTCAGTATTCTAAATTGAAAGTTGAACCTCTGTGTATGTGGAAGATTGATTGCAATAGACTGGACAAGATTCACATTTCACCTTTACTGTTTGCACTGTCATTTGCTGACAAACCATTTCATTGTGAAAGTAAAGACAGTACTGCATAGCACAAAGAAAATGACAAACCAAAAAAAGTAAACATCTGAACATAGGACCATGTTCATGCAAGACTGTAGGAATTATGGTGTAGTCTTTATCAAACTCTTTTGTAATTTTATTTAGTTAGTTTATGGAAAATTATTTTAGTCATTAGTTGATTTCATAATCCTACCATCACTATTTTAGCTTATATATTAACAGATGGGTGACCCGGTCCAGTGGTTAATGCGTCAACTTCGCAGTGCAGAGGTACCGGGTTCAATTCCAGCTCCGGCCTCCCTGTGTGGAGTTTGCATGTTCTCCCATGGCAAGTTAATGGAACACTTTAAATTGTCTCTTGGTGTGATTGTGAGTGCAAATGGTTGTTCGTCTGTGTGTCCTCAGATTGGCTGGCAACCAGTTCAGGGTGTACTCCGCCTACTGCCCAAGGACAGCTGGGATAGGCTCCAGCACACCCCACGACCCTTGTGAGGATAAGCAAATTAGCAAATGGATGGATGGATGGATATTTTTACATTGCAAGTGTTCACCTGTATTTTAATGTTTGTTATTCAGAGTTGGTTAAAGTACTCACACTAGTTAAGTGAAAGCCGTGCAGGTGATACTTGTGTTAAAAAAAGCGCTGATTCAACTCCTTAACAAAAAGTAAAAAAAATAAATTCAAACTCTGAAATACACTTAAGTACAAAAGTACAATAGAATTTTTACTCATCCAATTCCCATTTTGAAACTTGGGACAATGCAAAAGTAAACTTCTGTACACATAATCTCCCCCTTTATTTGAGTTGCATTGAGCATCTGTACTTCTACTAAAGTAGAATCTGAGTTCTTTTTTTTTTTTTTTAACAATTATAGTAGACAGCAACACTTTGTAACAAAGCTAAATGGGTAAATAAAGCACTCTAAAAATCTACGAAATTCTGTAATAAAGGTTTTTACTTTGTGTAAATGATTTCACATTACGTATTTGCACTCGTATTTTCTTTTGAAGCGGTCACGTTCGTGAACAGGATACCGAGCGTTACTTTATTTTGTACGTTGAACCGGAAAATGTACTTCATCTTACATTTTTAACTTGTTGAAATCGTTGGCGCTTGACAGCAGAGTCGGTGGTTTCATTTGCCCCAATCTTTTCACTTTCGTTTTACACTAAAGGAGTTAGCCCCACTTTCTTTTACAGCTCAATTCTCCACGGAAAATGCAATCTTTATGAGTGCGGCAAGAGAAGGATAATTTTTAAAAAATGTTCCGAACGGCGACACTTTGTTTGTTGTTGGTGTTGTGGACAACTGTATTGAACAGGACATGCTCGACTTTTGGTAAGCAGCCGCCTGCAAAAGACACATTTTACGCTTTACTTTAATTTTTCCCCCACCTCAGTAGGAGGGCGAAGTTTCGTTAATGCTTGTTAAATGTGTCTCACACCCAGTAAGAGCTTCTCCCACTCACGAACTAGGACAATAGCTGCTGACCTATTGAGCAACAATAAAATAGGCGCAAAAACAAACAGATTATAAAAGTCCTTTAAATCAATGTTTGCTTGTTTTACATTATTCAGAAAGTTAAATGCTGTTCACTTAGAGTCTGAGTTAATCACCGAGTCATCCCGGTTGTTTCGGCTTTTCTATTATGCCAAGTTAAACAATGTATATTGATACAAATATCGCGTGTGCTTGTCTGGCGGTTTCACATTCAGGGGCGTGTCCACTGGTATATGTTCGAAATCAGCGCAGAGCTCCGGAAACAGAAATCGATACGACATTATGCTAGTATGCATTAGGTCTGAAGTCCAGTGGTAAGCCATCAAGGTCAGCAATGCCCATCGTTCTCCACCATCAGAATTACTGACCTACGTTTATTGCCATACCCAGTTTACTCTCAAACTAAACATAAAATTCAAAGAATTGCTCATTGTCTGACACAGCAACCACAAACCTTAGCCTTCAGGTCTGCGAACTTAATGCTCACCATAATGAGAAACCCCATAGACATGCTAACAAAGAACATCTATGGAAAGGTGTTATCACATGGAGGCAGCTTTATTTCGACATTTTATACACAAGGCAACTCAATGTGCTTCACACAAAGAAAGACACAACACCTACAAGCATTTACAAACAGAAGAGGTAATGACCATTGAGAAGCAAAGCAGAGCAAACAAAAATAACCTACCAAAATTACTAAAAGAATGAGCATTGACAACATTAAAAAAAAACATAACAGAAAACTCTAAAAATGTTTGAGATAATTTAAAAGTTAAAAATATATATTTTTTCCTGGAATTACTTCAATAAATAAAAATATTAGAAGACCTTTATCAAAGGCATGGGGCGGGGGGAAAGCAACATTTTCAGTCTGGAATTAAAAGCATTTACTGTTGAGGTTGACGCCAATTCTGTTGGCGGTTTATTTCATTTACGTCCAGCATCACAACTAAATGCAGCTTCACCATGTATACTCTGAACTCTGGGATTCACGAGTTGACCCAAGTCTGCAGATCTCAGAGTCCAACTGGGTTTATATTCAATCAGTATTTCTTTGACGTATTTAGAATCCAAATCATTCAGGGATTCATTGACCAGTAGCAGAATTTTAAAAACTATTCTACAGCTGTCTCAAATGAAACAGTGAATTTTATTCTATGTGAATAACATCCTTCTCCATCCTCTCAAATGCCCATTAAGATGCGATGTCTGCAAGATGTTCATATATTTTACTTTTTAAAAATGTTGATTTACAGTCATTTTTATTGTTACATGCTTATAATTAAAAACAAACTCTGTTTTAAAATGTACATATAAAAACATTAAAAGAGAACGTAACGAAATAATCTTGTTTTCTAGTGAGATTAAGCATTTGTGTGTGTTGTGCCTTAAGGAGGTGTGGCCTAATGATTGAAGTCTGGAGCTGTAGTCATTAGTTTAGTTGAGCATATTTGTGTGTTTTTACCTTACAATACATGACAGAAAATGCATCGCTGTCTTTTATACGTCGTACCTTGTGAATCAAGGTACAGTACTATTCTCAAATATGAGGTTTGTTTTGTGTTACAGTGGAGGACAGCTTCACCATCCAGCACTCCATCACAGGGAGCTGTTTATCAGCTCAGGACTCGGGAAGTTTGGGTGTCTCAGCCTGTGATGCAAACAACACATCCCACTTGTGGAAGTGGGGCTCGGGTCACCGCCTCTTCCATGTGGCCACCACCCTCTGTTTGGCGTTGGATGTCCACTCCAAATCTTTGTCCCTGGCGGACTGCGGCTCGGACATCCTGTGGTGGCGCTGTATGGATGGCACTGTGTTCACTGTCTACCAAATGAGCCTGGTGGTCAGCGGAGGCCAGTTAGCAGCCCAACGGGACGCTCATGACGCCTGGGTGAGAGGAGGCTCTCAGGAAAGCATCTGCCGTAGGCCATATCGCGGTGAGTGACATGTGACCAAAACTTCAGGAAGTGTCAACATCAAGGCCAAAGAGCCAGATTGCCACATCACTTTATGTGGCCCAATCGACTCAAAAGTGTATTTTCATGGTCCTTTGAGCTGGTATCTCACTGAGTTGCAAAAGCCTATGAATGCCGAAATTTGCGATTTTTGTCAGGGTTGCAAAACATTGAAAACACACACTCAGTGCCGAATTCACAGAATTCATGGAAATGCTGACGCCAACAGCATATTGGAGCCTGGGCCGAACAGCCGTACTTCAAAATTTTTAATGCATTGCAAAATGGAGCCCTATGAACAGTGCATGAAGGGAAAACCGTCTGTGCCTAGCATGACGATGCCTTCTCGATACTACTGCTGTCATTTACCTCCTCCCACAGAGCAGCACCAATTTTACACCAGCATTCGCTAGACATCATTTGCTTCTCTGAAACTGCGTGTGGCTATTAACGCTGTTGTTAGTTAAATAGAGGCTCATTTGCATTGAGGTAGGCGATTTCGTCTCCAAATATATGCACATTCTCTCATTTAAATACTGTATGTGCAAAACCACCGGCGCACTGAGACGCATTCTGCTTGGCAGCGCAGGAAGTGAAGCATTTCCACTTTCTGCGCTTGCTTTGTGAATTGAATGCCATGCAATTCACCATTTTTACCGGTTAGCGCCACACAAGAGACACACTCCTTTCGTGGATTCAGCCCTCAATTTTGTGCCGATAAGAAAAACTGTTTGGGATAAGTAAAAACTGCCCGTAAACATATTTGCAATTTTTTTCATACCGTGATAACAAAGTGTCCGAAGTCCAAAAGCACGTATCCATTAGTATTTGCCGATCAGTGAGATACTACCAGCTTTTGAAACTGAAAACTACCTCTTGGGTACTGATGAATGCGAAGGGCTACAAAACAGGTAAAGCAAAACCATGATTCACCATCTTATTAACCATATGGCACCCTACAGCTCAGAAAAATGCTACGAAATCAAGAGATTTAACTCTTGGGAATAAATGAATATAATTTCAGTGAACAAGTATAACAATATTGGTTGGAAATGTGTGTCAGTCTTTCTTATAGTGTTTAGTCCAGCAGATAAGAGTTAAATTCGTAAATTTGATGGTATGAGGTGAAAGAGATACAACACAAAACGGGTGTGTCACTTGACCGAACTGGTTCTTCTACATGTCTAACATCTTCGTTGAGGTGTTAAGCCTCATTTCTCTGTGTCTGCAGTGCTTTTATGCGAGATAAAACTGAAGTCGGTCAAATTCCTATTAGGAAGAGATGACATATCCCCCAAATCCCAACGTGACGTTGGCTTCATACTCAATCGTTCATGTTCATGTAGGAGTGGTTGTTCAGCTTTTGTCCCAGCTTTTTGCTGCATTCCTAATAGGTAGTGAAGTCTGTATTCTGCTCATATTTAGTCATGATGTATAACTTTCACATCCATGCAGCGAGACTCTGCGTCCTTGAAGCAATCATCACTTAAAATTGGTACACTCCTTCTTGGAGGCCTTGTGGAGACGCACAGATCGTTGTAACGCGCCAGTTAAATGAAAATCTGAGAATCGGTTTCGAGGAAACGAAAGTTCTGATGTCACACCTTGAGTTTTGGTGCCGCCCTTCTGATGACATAAAAATCATGTGAATCCCTTCCTGCTTCACACTCGTGACCACCGCAGCCATTGTCTGTAAACCGCGGGTGCCCAGAATATTCTGTTATTAAAAGCTTCGTAGAAACTGTTCATCGACTCCAGCCTGTATTTGGATAACCAACATCCTCCTCGTCCGAAATTCAACGAACACGCGGGGCAAAGAAGGCCATTTTCCCCCAACAGTAGAAAATCCTTCTCATTTGATTGCATGGAAAAAACTGTTGACTTTTTCCGATTATGTTTACAGTCGCTTTTTCTTTTGGAATCATGTTGTTGTCCAATACAAAGGCACAGGTTAAAAACTTGTGCGATTGGATCAGCTGCAGTTGTAGTACAGACCTTAAAAAAATGCATAATCTAATTGGATCCAATGGAACTTCCTTGAAAAACTATACTTCATCAAGCTGCTTCAGAGTACAAAATATGAGTTGAAAGCACATGACCGCTGGCTGAGCTACAGATAGTATTATAAGGAATAATTCTTCAAATGTACTTTGATCCATTGAAAGGCGGCAATTTACAGTATACTGAAAATATAATACAGCAGTACCTGGACGTACGAGTGCCCCGATTTAATACGATTTCAAGTTCCAAGCCATCGCATGGTAATTTTTTTTCCTTTTTTTAAAAAAACAAATTGTATTGCGAGCAAGCATTTCATACCCTACTGCTCGATGGAAGTGTAAAAAAGAAAACCTGTCAACACACAAATACTACAGTGAGTGCATGGGATTTTATAGGCTTCAGAAGATTTGATAAAAGTTTATTCCTTTACATTCTCTTTTACCTACAGTATGAAGCCCTTTGACACTCCTTTGTGGGTCTGTACAAATAAATTTGACTTGGCCTTTGACTTGATTTGATTATGCGTTTAGATGTATATTTTGGAGTACAATACGATATTTCTTTATTTAGTAATTAATGTAAATTCCATTCATTTCTGTGGGTACCATTGGTTTGATAGATTTTATGAATTAAATTTATACATTTATAATATTCATCATGTATACAAGGCAGACCTTGTGAGGATAAGCTCACAGTAATGTCCAAATTATCCATTTACAGTATATTGTATTTTGTGATTTCCACTCTTGCTGCTTAAATGTTGCTGCGACACTCCAAACTTTCCATTTTTTTCCATTTGACTTTTTTTTTTTTACATTCTTGTAGGTCTTTAACTCTGTGTGCTCCTGTTTTAATTTTTTTTTATGCAGTCATTCACACCACCAATGGAAACTCTGCCGGCGCTCCTTGTGAGTTCCCCTTCAAGCACAATGGAAAATGGCATCACGAATGCCTCCCAGATTCTGACTTGCCAGGACTCTCCTGGTGCTCCACCACCACCGACTACGATCAAGACAGAAAGAAGGGGACCTGTCTAAAACCTGGTATGTTTAAAAAAAATAATAATAATTTTTAAAAAGTACTCGGGTCTGATTTCCTAAGATCTCAAACAGCGGGCGCTAAATTGCATGTTCCTTCAGAGATGTTGATGGGCATGTTGCAGGTGATGTGCTAAGATTTTGGCAGAGACCACTTTATCTAAATCATTAGATTTACACTCTTGTTACTTCTGATCGTTTTCACTATGAAAAGTTTTGGAGAGCTCTGGAAGTGCCAAATGAAGTTTGAAATAGTGGAACTGGAAGTGTTGGTGGGAGACGCAAATGAAACTTGGATATTTCATCACAACGTTTGACTCATGTTGAGTTCCATACAGCTAGCACATTCAGAGCAAGTGTCTGCTTATGATTGCAATATATGAGTCAAGTTCCACAACAACTAATAATATTTGTGAAGTTAGCAATCGTGTTCTATTTGATTTAACTAAATTCAAAGAGTGTGATTTGGACATAGTGCTCTAGTCTGAGTAACGTTGCGTTTAAATCTTGGTGCAGCATACCTGAAAAACTGCCTTGGGAAAGCACAGCACCAATTGCCAGAGTGCACTGGGCTGACCCAGATGCAAGGAAATGCAAAATTGAAAGGACTTTTGTCATAGGTGGTACACTGTGCCATGACCCCTTCTTGTGACTGACTTTGCCATAAGAACTGGCATGTCCAATCCTCAGTGGCTGCTTTCCTCCCTTTTGTAAATTTGTACCTCCTGTGAAGAAACAGAAAAATGATCCTTATCATTTGAATTAGCCATGTTGGAGGTGGAACCCATCTAAAGCATGTCGGACAATGGCCCTTTAGAACCGAGTATGGAGACCCCTGCGTTAGATCAGTCAGAAGCTCCAAAATTGCACTCTTGAGTAACAGATGAAATGTCTTTATTTTGTTTCTGGCATTGCAGACGTGTTTGCACACACCCTTTGCCGCAATAACCAAGGCAATAAGACCTTCCTTTCAGATGGTATTTTCTGACACAAAATCAGCTCACATCACGTGTGTTGAATTAATCTGTTTGCATCGACCACTCAGTATTTTTGCGCGTTTTGGTTGAAATGAATAAAATGAATTGCGCTACAAATTTACCCGGTGGATAGATGCAATCCTGGGTGCAACCAGTTATTAAATCAGCTTCTACATTTGTTTGCTGCCGTTTTTATGTGCACAAACATTTAGTCAATCAGACCCTTAGGGTTCGTTTTATACAAAAAACAAACACTCAACTGTCTCACCGACTTTTCAGAGAAAGGTTGCCATACTCTTTTTACCGGGCCGGAGGGGAACTCCTGCTATCAATTTGTTCCCAATGCCGCCGTAACCTGGCACCAAGCGCTAGATTCCTGTCGGAGCCAAGGAGCGGATTTGCTCAGTGTGACTACCCTGGATGATCTCCACTCCTACACATGTAAGAATCAACTGACAAAAACAACTTACACATGTATCATATAATGATACAAATAATACATCACATAGATGGGAACTGGAGTCATTGCAACTTTGTTACTGAAGTCAACTGGATGTTTTGATAACTTGTGACTTGTACTGACAAAACACTACAACTCTGCAGATTCAACTTGGACTTGTGTGCAGAGCCGATTAAAACATTTATTTAATAGTCTTGAAGTCCACGTTTATGTCACTTTTCGCATTTACTCTTTGTCCTCACTATTAAGACAAGTCAGTGCACTAGTAGAACGATGGTTGCACCATAAGAATGACCGACTAGTGACTAGTACTAGTGCCACTTTTGGCCAGTTTGTAGACAACTTGCTAGTACGCCAATGTTGTCCTAACTAGTGTGCGGTAATGTCAAAAAGTTGTGAAAAACTGTAGTGCAAAAACATTTAAAACACACTTGTGCTCTGTAGGCCTTTTGCTAGTGTTTGAGTATTTATTTGAGATTGATATCCAGTTTAAGGTCCATGTACCAGTATGCGCTTTGTGTTCACCAGTAAGACAACTTTGATATGCTAGTAGGACAACTACATGTTAGTGAGGCAAAACTGCACACTAATTGTCCACTGTGTGCTACTACTTCTACTAGTAAAATGTAGCTGCCCTACTCGTGTGTGGAAATATTATATGGTACTGTGGAAAAATATTACTGATAAGGCAGTCATTTTACTAGTGGCTGCTAGTTTTTTATTTATACTAAGGAAATTGAATAAATGCTCAAACAGCTTTCTACAGATGTGAGAGTTAGCCTCGGGACTTGACATGAGATATGATGAGATGATATGCGTCAATGTGGTTTCAATGAATCGGCCAGTGACATCATTATCTGACCTTACTCTTCCCTTCCTGAAGACCAGATACCGCATCTAATACCGCATTAATAAGGGCACTTGAAGGCTAAGACTTGAGACGAACACATGCGTGACTTGATCCCATCTCGGACATAATCAGTCATATTGTGATCTTTGACTGTGTCCTTCCACTGGACATTGTCAGTCCTGTTTTTTATTGATTCTGACCTCTCTCACTTTCTGCTTTCTCAATGAGTCCTGTGGTGTATGCTTGGTTCAGTTTTAGATGGTCTCAACATGATGCCGGAGAGGATGTGGATAGGCCTCCATCAGTTAGACGCATCTCAGGGCTGGCAGTGGTCAGATGGCTCTCCGCTCTCAATGCTGCGCTGGGAAACAGGTGCTTGTTCTCCTCATTTTCTTTGATAAGATTAAGATTGCAATAGGTTTGGATGATTTCTGGTCAACTTCCAGAAATTTTCCAATAATGTTCACGGAAGTTAAAGTTTGGGAATTTTGGGAATACTTAGATACACATATTTAGTATTTAATATAAGAAAATCAGTCATTCAACACCACATTTCAATATTTTAAAGATCTTAACTTTCTATCAGTAATAATTCATTGTCTTTGTTTTTTATTTCCATCTCCAGTGAATACCCTGCAATTATGTACAGTACTGAGTTGTATACAATGTACCCATAGTCAGCGCAATTAGATTGCTGATATAATTTCTGCTGAGTCATGTGGCTCACTTTTCTCTCCTCATCTAGATGGCTAAAAAGGTTACAGTAACAAGGTGGCGTGTATGTTGACACAACTTCATAGCATAACAATTATTTCAAATGTTCAAAGTGAGTTGTACATGCAGTATGCTAAAATATACTTTGTATGTAATTTGAAGTTCACATGACCTCAGTAAAATTTGACTGTATTGAGTTTGAATGAAACATCTATCTTGATAAAATCTGGCTCTCAATAAACATTTGGTGTGTGTTGGTGGTGGTGGTGGTGGTGGCGAATGGCTTGAGTTGTTCAGAAGCTCACTGTGCCTGGTCGTACTCTTGCTGAGCAAGCCCATGAATTGCACTGAATACAAGTCAACTAGTTATCGTACTATGGTATAGCTCTTTTCAATCTCTAAAAGTGAAAGAGACTAAAGCTATTAGACTGACATGAGCTCTCTGCTGATATTTAGCGCACGCCACTGTAAATTCTTGATAAAGCTATCAGACTGATATGAGCTCTTTGCTGATACATGGAACATGCCATTGTAGATTCTTGAAGATATTTCGCCCAGACATGCCTGGAACTTGACTTTGTGAAGAAGCCTTTTGAGTCATAAGGGAGAGGGAGGGAGGTATCTTCAAGAATCTGTTGTTCTTGCTGTTAACTCAGCCCCTCAGATAAGGGATACCGTGAACATTGAAAAGACAGCCGGAGGCGAATGCCACTTCTCTGCTCTTCCCTCATGACATGTTTTTGTATGTTTTTCTGTGTCAGGAATGCCCCCCGTCTCTCTAATCATTGCGTCAGACTGTGGAGTCCTGACCACCAAGCAAAAGTATGAAACTGAAGCATGCAGCAAACAACTGCCATACATCTGCAAGAAGATAGTCAACGCTACTCAAACTGGGCCATCGGGTAGCTTACACCTCACTTTAATGTCAACCTTTCTGTCACTTTTAGCCTTGGTTGATTGGGTTGAGAACACATTTTATGGCCTTACTCTCCCTGCAGAGTCACTCGCGTATAAAGAGACAGTGTGTGCTCCTGGTTGGGTCCCGTGGAATGGCTGGTGTTACAAGTTAGTGACGGACAACCCTTCTAACTTCACGGATGCACAGCAGTACTGTAACCACACAGCAGGAGGAAGCTTTCTTGCCAGCTTCCACTCCATCGACAGCAAGGAGATGATCAGCACCAATTTTCATGCTGGTTTGTCTCTCTTAAATGTTTTTCTGTCAATGAATGGAATAGAAGAGAAACACGCTGATATGTTTCGCACTTTTTTACACAATTACGATACTCACAAAAAGGTAAGGATATCATGCTGTGGGACGAAATTTCAGGATGAACTTAGATGGCATTTTAATGATCGGCCAATAAATGTCCGGGTTCAACTAGTTTGTTGAAACAGTCATCTTCAACAATTGATTGGACACGACCTCACTATTGAGAAGCTTCAAACAGGGTGTTCCCAGAGGGAAATGGCCACTGATTTTAGAATGTCACACTCAAGTATCATTAGCAGGTTGCAAAGCGATACAGACACATTGGATAAGTCAAAGAATGCACACACAGCCTTAGAATTTCTCAAACACATCTTGTGAATTTTGATCGTCAGCTTCTTTTTTAGAGATTGTTATGAAAAAAAGTACAGAAACAATGAATAGCTGAACATTTGAAGGATTAAATCAGATCAAATAAAGTTCACCTGTAAATGTCGTGGTTTTTAGGTTCATCCTGAAATTTCACCAGGAAGCCCAATCGCTCTTAACTTTTTGTGAGTACAGTGAACACTTGCTATCTGCAGGGCAAAGGGACTGAGCCTGCCACAAATAGCAAAAATCGCTGAGCAATTGACACCCATAGAATGAGGTTTGTAATTACCTGTAGATTCCAAATCGATGGAGGCAATGCATCTTTTTCTGTTAGATGAAAATATGGCCAGACAAAATAATGCTCTTCTCCTCAGTTCAGCATAGGTGCTTGACACCAGATTGCATCAAAACAATATTTTTGTACGAGATATGCCTCTGGTCTTAGTTTTAATAATAGGACAGGTTACCACACAAAAAAAAAAAAAAATTGGCAACTGGGCAAATCTGTGAATACTCAGCCGTGAATATATAAGGATCCATTAGAGTTCATACTCTAATGGATCGTTGTGCGTTACTTTTTGTCAGATGGCCAGCAGTTCAATGTGTGGATCGGGCTGGTCGGAGAGGGCACAAATCCCACGGTCTTCAAATGGGTGGACCAGACACCAGTCACCTTCACATTCTGGGGCCCAAATCAGCCATTGAAGCCTTCGCAGGACATCAGCTGCGTATTCTACTCCTCGGTGTGTGTGTGCATGTGCGTGTGTGGGTGGGGGGGATGATGTTTCGAAAAGTACATTTCATTTACTACACAAACTAGTTCAAAGTTCATAACAATCAAGTCATATTGGCCGCTGTCAAATGCTGTGGGTATGCCCGTTAAATACTCTTGAACCACGCCCCGTTCAGCTGTCAATCAAATGTCACTGCTACTACCTGAAAAAATGAATTTATCTAGCATCTTTTGTCAACTAATAACTGTTTGATTAATTGATCTAAATATATTCGCTGATAGCATCCAGTGGCTACAATATGTCATTGTCATTGTGGGGCCTTGCTGTGACAACAAGGAGCTCAAAAGCCGTGCCATCGCAAAGCTATCCATACACTGGTTGCCAGATCAGACTTTTTTTTCTTACCTTGCTTTTCCCCCGTCTCTCTTGTGAACTGTGCATACTCATGGCAGACAATGAGGCACTCTATAGCAACCAAGCCAACCGCATGGCACGGTTGCACTGATGACTGCTGATGTGAACAATGGTGCTTTTAATGGAGAAGCTGGGACTCATGCCCAGGCCAAAGTGCATCACTTGGCACCATTTTAGCCACGTCCCTCAAAAATTGGGAAAAATGGAATGGTGGAAAAAAAATAAAATTAACAGCTCTCAATCAATCAGTATCTCAACCCAATTAACTTTACCTCTCTCCAATTGAATTGTCATCCACAGAGATTAAAATAAATTAACTATTTTAACAAAGAAAGGAGTAGAAAGTACTCATACCTGTTACCAAATGTAAAGAATAAATTAAAAAAAAATTGATATTCAAGTTGAGTACAAATACCTGAAAAAACTTTTTCAGTACATTATTTGTAGTTTATTATTTGCCACATTATTTGTACTTTATTACTTGCCACATTATTTGTACTTTATTACTTGCCACAAAATTAAAACTCTTTTATGTCTCCCCAAAGTCTCATGATTGGCAGGTCGGCCGCTGTTCTGAGAAACAAGCTTTCATGTGTCAGACAAAAGGAGAAGTCAGCGAATCATCGGGGACGGCCGGTTGCCGCTTTGAAGATGTGAGTACGGCCTGCATACCGAATTTCAAAGTGTGAAACGCATTCACAATTTGGCCTCTTATTTCGAGTATACTTGAGGCACTGAATACTAGATTGGACTTAACTGTATTTTTCGTCAATTTGCAAGACAGTAAATTCAAGTTTTATGCCGTCAATAAAATCTGATGGATTTATTTCTTGGTTATTTACATGGCAATGATTACTTCCTTGCAGATCCACTGGCACCCAAGCTGAAGCACTTACTTACCGTATTTTTTGGACTTAATTGCTGTGGAGTATAAATTGCTCCAGTCATGCATCATAGATTAAAAAGAAATATACATTGCACTCGACTATAAGTCACATTTTTTGTGGAAATCCATTTTACAAAAAGTGAGGACAAGAGCAGTAGAGGTCGGAGTCACGAACAAAATCCTTGTTACCTAATTGTGTTGATGGCAGCAAATGAGTTCCGGTTGGATTTGCAACTTCGGTTTCCAACTGTGCAAATATTTTTCTTTTCAGTTTAAAATTGCTTACATTAACAAGACTGAAAATTACTATTTTCTCAGAGGAGCAATTTTGCTAATCAATACGTCGATACTTCATAATGTACGTCGCAGTAATAGCTTAGTCCGGCACAGGCTCACACACAAGCGGGACTCTCTTCCCCGATCGGTTGTGAGGGAGCCACTGGGGGTGCCGTACTGTGAATGTCCATGTTATGAGGAGTCAAGCTTCTGTCCGGACTGAATTAGGTTATTGATGTCACAGTTTTTAGACCATGTTTCTGCAATAATATGACAACATATCACTGCTGTTGATATTCAGGGCTGGAGGAGACACGGCAACTCCTGTTATCAAGTGAACACCACACAAGTGTCTTTCAAAGATCGCTGTCACATCACTATAAGAAACAGGTAGGAGTTGGTTCACCTTGCGACTTGACTGGCACCAAGAAACACTTCTGACTTTCGTACTATAGCAGTACTATACCAGTACTCAAACGGTCAGACGAACAAACTGCCAAAAGCTAAAATGTCAGTGAAAGCGGTGGAATTGTCGATGTCAAATGTCTGAACAGTCAATTTTATTTATTTTTTCTAGGTTTGAGCAGGCCTTCATCAGCCGTTTGCTTGGAGATTATATTAGTGATACGCCTCAGTATTTCTGGATTGGGCTGCAGGATGTTAAGAGCACAGGAGAGTATCAATGGCATGGCCAGGATGATTCCCAAGTTCAAGTTACATACACCAATTGGGACTATTTTGAACCAGGTATGTAATTCTGCTCTTTATAAAAATGTAACAATGAATTATTGGTCCATTGAAAGGCAATAGAGTCACATGCAGCAGGGTGGACTAATGAGTCACAAGGCTCGTATGATGAGAAATTACCTTCATGTTAATGAGAACAATATATGTTTCACCTATTTCATCCCCCTCTGTCCACAATTGTTGATTCAAACTCCACATTGAACTTGATCACAATCAACTTTATGATATATTCAAAATAACACACACGCATACATGCACGCGCACACCCATACACATAAGCAACACATCAACTTGGGTTAAATTTTGGGAGGGCTAAGAAAAATGAAAATATATCTTCCTACTCCCTTGTTGATGCCTTTGGCAATGAGGTAATAATTTCGGTCCTGCCTGTTCATCTATTTGTGTTACTCAAAACCTACTTCAAGAAAGTGTTATATTCAAAGTTCTACTCGATTATCCTTTTTTCTTTCAGCGCACGATGGAGGTTGTGCTGTGGTCACCACCACTGCACACGGCCTGGGAAAGTGGGAGGTGAAAAACTGTACGCTCTTTAAGGCTGGCACCATTTGTAGGACAGACCTCAGCCCAGTTATACCACCAGAACCTGAACCGGACCTAACCTTGCCATGCCCAGATGGATGGGTATCCGTACCGGACTCCAAATACTGCTACAAGGTAAGTGAGTGACTGAGTGTTTTGCCAAGGAGATGTACTTCATTCGCAATATCATTCACATTATTCACACAAAAGCTACATAAACTACTAATAAACTCCTTTTATTCACCAGTAAGACAATTCACTGTACGAGTAGCACAACTTCCTAAAACGAGTAGAAAAACAACCTTACCTGTAATGTTTTTCCAACTACTAGCGCCAACATGTCCACGAATAGAATTGCCTCACTAGTAACATGTATTTGTCCTACTAGGATGCCAAAGCTGCATGTATAGCTGGGTATCAACAATATGGAATACCTGTAAATGAGCATTTTTTCACTATCCTTTCACTTGTACAAATGTACCACTTGTCCTGAACATAATTCAACACTCTCGTAGAATGAATAAGGGCATATGCTAGTAGAATGACTGTCTTAAAACTGGATAACCTGGAGATCAGGGATATGGAGTAAATGCTATAACAGCTTGCCACAACACAAAAAAATAAAAAATAAAAAACTTTATACAGCTTTATTAGAGTCGAACTGAATGCATCATTTTAATTCCCACGCTGCTTTGTCTCTTTTTTTTCTGAATCAGGTGTTTCACGAGGAGAGGCTCAGTCGCAAACGTTCATGGGAGGAAGCCGAGAGGTTTTGTCAGGCCCTTGGAGCCAATCTGCCCAGCTTCACCACTCTGGATGAGATGAGAGCTCTGCATGGTATCATGAGAGACACCATCAGGTACAGACTGTGGCTATTTTATGCTAAATGAAGCATACACCTGAATGGCAGGGGCTAGTCCTAACCGGTGGATTGCCATCCAATGTTCTTGTTGCTGCAGCGATGATCGCTACTTCTGGGTCGGCCTGAACAGAAGAAACCCAGCCGACCGCTCTTGGCAGTGGAGTGATGGCCGTCCCGTGAGTAAAACATAAATCTTAATGTTATGTCACGTTAGTGGTCACAGTGTGTGTGTGTGTGTGTGTGTGTGTGTGTGTGTGTGTGATATATATATATATATATATATATATATATATATGTGTGTTTCACACATCCCACACAATTTAAATACATTTTAACTTATGAAGACACTTTTGCATTTATTGAAATACACTTAAGGGCCTGTTCTCAGTTTTCTGCGGTCAAGACATGGGAGCTGCATCACATCAGTCCCACTTTGAGGAACCTTAGAGTCTCTCACACTCATGCTATACGCTGTTTTTTTCGTCATTCCCAGTTAAAGCTTACCATAAAACCAACATATAGAATACATTCAAACACTTTCACCCAAATCATATAACAAATTATGGGTACCTTAATGACAACAAAAATTATATAAATAACATAAAAGCCAAAGACCACTAAGGAAAATAAAGCATCAGTGTTACGGTAAACATAAACCTTCAAACAACTGCTACCTTACCACACATGGAGCAGCAACACATGTAAACAAAGCATACAACATTACTCACAGCCATGCACAGTGTTCTCTGCTATTTGGGAACAACTGGGACTGTGCAACTTAATAGGATCGAATACGTGAACTGCGTAAAAATATAATATCAAAGTTTTTTTTTTTTTTATGTATTTTTTGGGGAGCTCATTCTCTTGCGCATGTCTGTAAGGGTGTGTCCAATATGACAAAATAACAATGATGTTATTTGATATGTCTGTCCTTTAGGTAACTATGGATGTTTTACATGATGACTTCCATGAGGATGATGCGTACAGTCGGGACTGCACTGCGCTTAAGGTGACTTTGAATGTCGTTATCTTTAGTTCATGTTGTGATGTGTTATTGTATGTAAAAATACCTAAATAGAAAATGGACAATTTTTGTCTGTTTTGAAAGAGCTCATATCCGTCGATTTAATCGGCCAGCCAGTTCATCAGTTGGGCCCGACATATTAGCATTATTCGAACTGCTACTTGAAACCTTACTTTCGTTTCACATCAGAAAACTTAAGAGTAGAGTTATCCCCTTCTTGTCGGAGAAGTAGTGATCTCAACTTTGTATTTTTGCTGCAATGACATTAATGCAAAAAAATGTATCCCCCTCATTAGACAATGAAGAGAACTATGAAGCATCTCCTCATATTTTTATTCCACGACCTCCTTCCTACATCTTTCCACGCGACACCGTTTCACTGTGATGCCAAACTGGAATGGGTCTGCCAAATCCCTCGTGGTAAGACATATCAACATTAAAAAATCTGAACTAAAATGTTATCTGAGCAAAACGGCAAAGAAATTACACAAATGACTCTAAAGGCAGGGCAACGAAGGCAAGGCAGCTTTATCTATATACTGTAGCACCTTTCACACACAAGGCAACACAATGTGCTTCACACAAATAAAGAAGCAGCACTAGAATCATTTAAAAACACGATTAAAATCATAAGCAATGAATAGAAAACAAAAGAAGCTTACAAAAATTACTGAAAGAACGCACATTGAAAATATTTAAACATGTTAAGAGAAAAGTTTTGTAAGTCAAGTATAGTACAATACAATACATCTTTATTTACTGTATGTAGCTCTTTCACAACTCCTGCACCTGAACCATGTTTGGACTATTCCATTTAATGCCACCCAAGTTTCCAACCTGTTCAACAGTATACAGGCGCTCCCCGCTTTACGAACTTTCGTGTTGCGAACAACGGTACATACGAACATTTTTGCGGGTACAGGTATGTCGAAAAATGTTCTCGGACAGAGATGCTGTCAGTCAGATTTTGTATTGCGCGCCTTTTTCCGAGTACTGTAGTACTTCTTTCCGCCGCTAATACCGACGTGAGGCGCTGTGAGAGGAGGAGGAGGAAACGCTTGTCCCCATGAAGAAGTTCGAGACGGAACTCTCTCCCCCTCCATCATCTCCTTAGCCTTCGAGTACATCTTCCAAAAGTATGTTAAACTTCATTTTATTACACTTACATAAGCCTTAAACATACTTATATAAGCCTTAAACATACATTCCATACAAAATATAGCACTGAAGCAACTTACGTACGAATTCAGCCAGCGAACGATCCTTCGGAACATATCTCGTTCGTTACCTGGAGAGCGTGTGTACATGTATTGTAATCAAATGCTGCACGGAGATCCAACAAGACTAGCTCTGACACCTTATGTCATTTACTACTTTAATAAGGGCTGTTTCTCTACTTTGATGAGGTCAGAAACCTGATTGGAATGCATCAAAAACTCAGTTTGAAGTTCAAGAATTTGCTGAATTGATTAAGAACCATTTTCTTGACACTCTTGGTTAGGAAAGGAAGGATTGAGATGGGTTTATAATTTGCTACCAAGGGGACATCCAGCACTTTCAAAAAGGGGTCTGATGGTGGCGACTTTCAGCGCTTTAGGAAGCTTGCCCAACTGTTGTAAGCAGTTGATGATTTGCTACAACTCGTTTTGAACACAATAGTTTTGAAAAAGTCCAATGGTATTGAGTCAAGTCCGACAGTTGATGGTTTCCACTGCTGAACCAAATCTGTTCAATTTTTTTTTTTTTTTGATGATGTGCCCTGCGATACTGTTAGTAGCAAAGGAATTGCATAAGAAAAATCGAGATTGAATGCTTACTTCTGTAAGTGCAAAGATCCTGCGATTATGATGTCACTGGACAGTGAAAACTACCCAAAAAGTACTTTCAGTTGTAACATTCTTTTTGCTGAACTCCTTCAAAACAACATCAAACAGCTGCAGCTCATTCAGAACGCGGCAACTCGGTTACTGACTAAAACAAAGAGCTCAGAACATTTTACTCCACTTCCAAAGGCTTTACAGTGGCTGCCAAATAGCTGAATTTTAAAATTCTGCAACAGGTCTATAAATCACTGAATGGTTTGGTCCCGGAATACATGATAGAAATGCTGATTAACTAAACCCAGTAGGTCTCTGAGAATTGCTGAGTTGGGTCAGTTTCTTTGCTTTACTTTTAAATGTTGTTAAAATTTGCTGCCACTGTGTTTAAATGTTGTCAATATATGTCCTCGTCATTTTTGGAAGCTACCTAAATGCTTGTAGGTGGTGTGTCTTTGCTTGTAGCACATTGAGTTGCCTTGTATATGAATGAACCTGCCTTCTTTTGCCTTGATGCTTTGCATGTGAATACAATACAATACAATACATCTTGATTTATATAGCGCTTTCACAACAGTGATTTAGATATGACAATGCTGTCATGCACAATTAACGTGTTAATTTGGAAAGTCGTTTGAGCTTTTATTCAAAATCCTGGATATCTACTGGGGCTCTTTTGTCCCACAAGTAAGACAGTTTAGCGCACTAGCAGAGCGACTGTCTTCCTAGTCACTTTTGGTCTCCTTTTACAACCTTAAAATATCAAGGATATCGAATGCCGATAAATGCTGAAATTACTTTTTATAGATTGAAGCGTTTGGTTCTCAACAAGCTATTACCATGATATGATTTTAATCATCTTTATTGGCCAAGTATGTAAAAATACAATGAATTTGTCACCGGTAGAATAAGTCACAGCGGTAGCAACTATAACGAATGAGTGAGTGAGTGAGAGTGAGAGTGCGAGAGCCTTTGTATCATGTAAGGGGACTGTTATTGCTATGACGCTTAAAATCCAATCTTTGCTTTATTCAATAGGAAAGACCCCAACGCACCCAGACTGGTACAATCCAGGTAATACAAGTATTTACTTATTTTAGTTTTTTATTCGCATTTTTCCCAATGGTGTACCGTAATTCAGGTCCGTTGTGCCCTTGAAATAGACTCATCATGCATGTTTGTGACTGGTTCAAATCTAAAGATTAAGTTTTCAGAATTTCTGCAGTTCTCAAATTTGCAAAGTCCCATGATAATGTATGATGGGAATAAATCTTTATGACAAAACAAAATGTTTTATATTCATGCTTGAATGTTGTGTCTTTTTTTACATTAAGTTGCCAATTGTGTTGTGTTTCCCAGGTGTGCACCATGAGACATCCATCTTTATCGATGGTAGCGAGTATTGGTTTGTGAACGAGCCTTGGCTGACTTTTGAGGAGGCAACACTGTTTTGCGCGATGAATGGAAGCAAAATAGCTTCTCCGCCAAGCTCCACCGCTGCCAGACTCATCCACAAGAACCTAGAAAAGGCAAGTTTTCTCGGAATTAGAGCCAGTAACTCCTGAGTGGACACGCATAAGGCACAACCTAACAGTAATATGTCATGTTTGTCAATTTTTGTCTCTGTGGTTCTAAATGTCATGGTTGCCAAATTGCATTGTTACATACTGAAGGGTAATTCTGATAGTTTGCCTATTTCACTAAATTATCCCAAAGGTTTTGTGAGGACAGTGTATATTACAAATTACAAACACGTCTTACAGTCATGCTTCTGCAACTTGCAATGCACAAAAAGGCTACCAGTATTGATTTTAAAATGATTCTGAGCAGTTGTCAAGTTCTTCCAAGCAAGGTTGGTGGGTCAATATGAGAGATCCCAGGCGGATGTTCCCCATGACGTAAGGCAATACGCTCACACAGAATTGCTGTTCGTTTTGCACTCTTAATTTACAGCACATGTACATGTGTATGTGTTCCAGGCATTCGCGGCTACACTTATATTATTCAGCTCTCTTTGGCAGATGCACCTCCATCAGTCCTGAGAGCGCCATTCCAAGTGAGTAAATAAGGTTGAGCTGAGCGTGTTCAACCCGCAGGCCTTGTTTGATTTCATTACTCTTCCTTTCTTTGTTAGCCAAAAATAGTCAGTTTGTTATGCTTTTTTTTTTTTTTTGCGTGAAGTTTTTAACCGACATCCTTTCTTGTTAAAAGAATATCCATTTGTTTTCATTGTTCACCCCTTCAATTTTCTTTTTTCTTTATTTTTGCACAATGCACAGGTTGGAAAACAACCTACAAAATTATGCTTTTTTTAAATATTCTCAGTAGTATAACCACCTTTTTCTTATATTGCTAATAATGCAGTTTTTCTACAGCCATCTAGAGAAAGGTTTTCACTTTTTAGATTAAAATGTATGGTAGATAATTTCCATGGTCCCCAGACGGAATCTCCAATTCTTCCCCAACAACAAACCCTGGATCACCAAGGAGCTGAAAAAGATCATCAACAGGAAGAAGCGCATCTTCTTCTCGAGCACCGAGGTCGAGAAGAAGGAGATCAACAGGAAGGTCAAGAGAGCCATCAAGATCGCCAAGCTGCAATACAAGCGCAAGGTGGAGGAGAAACTTAATGGCGGTAACCTCCGTGCAGCCTGGCAGGGCCTGAAGAAAATGGCAGCTGTGAACACCACCTCCAGCACCGCCCCCACCGTCATCCCTGGGAGCAGCCCAGCCTCCCTCGCCAATGACCTCAACTCCTTCTACACCAGGTTCGAGACTGATAACTCCACGCAGCTCACCAACATCAGGTCCCACCTCCAGCCCGGCAACTCCACAATCACATTCCACACTGAGGACGTTGTGAGGGCCCTCAAGAGGACCAAGATCAACAGTGCACCAGGAGCCGACAACGTCAGTGGCCGGGTCCTCAAGTACTGCGCTGACCAGCTCGGGAGCGTCTTCCAGCTCTTATTCCAGTCCTCCATGAACACCGCCACCGTCCCTAAACTGTGGAAGCACTCCACCATTACCCCCATTCCCAAGAACAATAACCCCAAGACCCTGAACGACCTCCGCCCTGTGGCCCTCACCTCCCACGTGATGAAAGCCATGGAGAGGATTGTCAAGCAGCACATCCTCACAAAGACCAGCTCACGCCTCGACCCCCTCCAATTTGCATACCAGGCAGGCAAAGGTGTCAACGATGCCAAAGCCTTCATCATCGACACCATCCACAAACATCTGGAATTCCCCAACACCCTGGCCAGGCTTCTGTTTGCTGACTTCTCCTCTGCCTTCAACACCCTGCAGCCTCACATCCTTGCACAGAGGCTCAAGCAGAACTTCTCCTTGAACAACCAACTCATCCTCTGGATCCTAGACTTCCTCACACACCGTACACAGAGAGTCAGGATCAACAACAACCTGTCTGACCTCCTCGCCACCTCCACAGGCTCCCCACAGGGCTGCGTGCTCTCGCCACTGCTCTTCATCCTGATGAATGCAGGTCCTCACACCCCAACAGCCACCTGGTGAAGTTCGCTGACGACACTTTCCTAGTGTCTCTGCTCTCCGGCTCCACGCAACACCATGGTCCCGCCCTGCAGCAGTTTGTTGAGTGGTGTGACGCCTCCCGGCTGGAGCTGAACGTCAGCAAGACCAAGGACATGCTGGTGACCTTCTCCAGAAAACAGAGAGAGCTGGCCTCGACAATCCCCACCATCATCCAGGGGACTCCAGTGGAAACTGTATCAGAA
>NW_017805824.1:5151655-5164155 GCF_001891065.2 Hippocampus comes
CGCCTGGACAGCATCAGCAGAGTGTGCTCCAAGATCATCGGACTTCCCACTCGCCCTCTGATTGCAGTGTGCGAGCAGCAGATCCTTGGTCTAGCTGCTCAGATCATGAAAGACCCCTCACATGCTCTCTTCCCCGCGTTCGAATGGCTGCCCTCCGGCCGCAGGCTGCGGTTCCCAGCTTGCAGGACAGCGAGAAGGAGATCCACCTTCGTCCCCCAGGCTGTTCTCCGCTTAAACTCTTAAACTCTTATTCCAATATCCCTGACACCCCTCCCCCACCATACAAACTCGCATACCCCATTGTGCAATACGGGTTTACAGTGCAATACTTGACGTGCAATACTGTTTTCATGCGCAATACTGTCTTACTGTGTTCTCACTGTGCAATACTGCTCGATGTGCAATACTATTTCGATGCTGAAGCCACTACCTCAAGACCTCAAGTGCTGAGCTACTCTTATCCTATGTCTTTCCTTGCTCTTACTGTCTCTGCTATAAGCCGCTCTCGCACGACTCTAATTGCCCCACGGGGATAAATAAAGTTTTCTGAATCTGAATCTGAATCTGAAAAATTCCAATCAAATTCCTCTGCTCGATTGAAGCGCAGTAAGGAGGCATGAAACACCTCTTTGTTTTTTAATTCATTAACTTATTTATTTTTTGATACACGACACTGTTAGTGATATATTGTAGCAGCTGAATTTGGTTATTAAGAAAATTTGAAAATAATCCACCCTCCGAGCCAGGGAACTTGAATCACATTTGCATTTAAACAGCTGAAATGTGTTTTTTTTTTTTTAAACAAAGCAATATGGCCAGCATTGAGCCCAGAGGGTCAATCATAGTTATATAAATGTAATTGGACAGTATTTTTGCTTTACAATTACAATTGATTGAACTACGGTAATCTTTTTCTTTTTGCTGTGCTCTATTCCTTGCAGAGTATGAGCACAGTTGCAGGCAGCAGTTGCCCTTTGTGTGCGAAAGGCTTAACATCACATTGGTGGAGAACAACCCTCTGGAGCCTCATCCTGGAGGCCTGCCATGTGGAAATACCTCCCTTGCCTTCAGAAATAAGGTTTGATACTTTTCAGATCAACTAGTCACAGTCCCATTGCTTGCCAGAAGCATTTAAATCATATTTGACACTATGGTGAATGGTCAGGGACTTTTCTGTTGGCGTAAAAACGATCAGAAGCACTAACCTACATTTACAACCAAAATGTTAATATTTGTTCCATGTAATTGTATTCAATTAATCCCAACAGTCTGTTCTCTTCATTTAAGATAAGATAAGAAAACCTTTATTTGTCTCACAATGGAGAAATTCCCTGGTTGGTTGGTGAGAGCCAAACCTGTTCGAGCCAACTTTGACTAGCAAAACATATCTGGAGTTTATCTGCAGATGTTAATCTTACATTAGATTTTTTTTAATGGCTACAAGAGGAGCTTAATTGTCTTGGTCTTGGACATGTTTATACATCTATTTTTAAGGTTGTCTTTTTCCAGAAAAGATCGATATAATTAGACAAAATTTAAGACTCGCTGTGGCTAATGCTGCTGTTGAAAATATTTTTTTCTTAGTGCTACACACTGCTGCAGAATGTGAAGCCAGTGTCATTTAAGACTGCCAATGAGGAGTGCCTGTCAGTGAGGGGAACCCTCGTCACCATATCTGACCAAGTGGAGCAAGGTAATTCTTGGACACATAAACCAGATTGTAAAAGTGCCTGTAAGATAATGTCCTAATAACTCCCCTGAACTCCTTATCTTGTGGACATTATGTTCCTCACAGTGATAACCTACAAAGTGCTACTGCTTCTTTCTTTAGACTTCATCACCAGCCTGTTGCCAGGAATGAAGGACATGGGAGGCATATGGATTGGTCTCAAACAGAAACGTAACAAACTGGAGTGGCTGGACAAGTCGCCAGTGAATTATGTTAATTTCCATCCTCTGCTCATTGGAATGCACAAGGCCATAAATGTCAATGTGAGTGATTTTTATTAAAATTGCTGTCTAGGGGAGGGGGAAAGTCTGAGCAGCATTTCACTCAAAGGCAAGCATTCATATGAAAATATTTTTGTCATCATTGTACTTGTTTTTGCCGGGCGAGCGGCGAAGCTCTGTTTTACACCTGGGGACCCCTCATTCAAGTGAATGTGACCCCGTGATCGGTGTGTGCAAACACATTAAAAAAAAAATCTCTAGCCTACATAATATTTCATCCAGTAGTACATCTGAAATTGCAAATATGGTCCACCTTTGTTGTAAAACGCTCTAGTCTTTATTCTACATACTGTATTTTTATGATTGGCGATGACCAGAGGGCGGCTCTGTCTGGCTCGTGTAAAACCAGGAAATGGACATGTGCAGCAGAGTTGCTTGCTGCGTTGGTGTCGGCCAATCAGATCACAGTTGACGACACAGCCCCAGATGGGTCTGCATTTTAGAACCACCTCCAAGATGGTTCTGAAAAGCCGTTCCATTGAAAAAGTGTCATGGAAAAGCGTCCCCTTCCTGCTTAAGCTGCTACCCCTGTGACCCAAACCTAGATAAGCAGATGAAAAGGGATGAATGGATGGATGGAATGGATGGATTTAATATGTTATTAATATTAGTAGGAGTTGTCATAATATTTATTTATGGAGAGACATCGGTCATGTTAATGATTTCTCACAATAATTGGGAAACAGATTAGGAGCAATATGGAACACTTTATTTCCAAGGCTTTCTGCCAGTGTTCACAAATGATGACATCTACAGCCTTTTTAGAAAATGTCCCATCACCGATGAGCTATTTTTAGAAGAGGCCCGTGGGCTATCATATGCTGCTTGGGGGCTGCCTGGTGCCTGCGGGCACCGACCGCTGGTCTGCAATGTATTAACTAGCGCTACAGTCCTCAGTTCATTTCTTTGTTTTGTGAATTTTGTCCCAGAAGCATCTTCAGATGTTCTAAATGTGTATGTTTTCTTTACAGACGCTTGACCCAGACAACATGGATTTGTGTGTCTTTTTAATCAATAACCCCAGTTCGGCAGTGATGAGTACCTGGGACTATACCTCTTGTACCCATTATCAACATGGGGCAGTTTGCCAACATTATGCAGGTAAAACACTGCTTCTTTCCCTTTACAGTGGTACCTGTACTTACGAACGTCTCTTCATGCGGAATTTTCAAGTTATGAAACGTCTCAACGGGAAAATATTGCCTCTTGTTGTGAAAGAAATTTCAAGATACGAAAGGTAAAAATACAGTATGGGCCGTCAGTCGCAGCTCTGAGTTTCCTGAACGCAACATGCTTATAGCTGCTCTGTCATTGGCTATTACCAAGCATCTTCCTGGCTTCCTATTGGCTAAGAGGGACCGGTACCATATGTGTCTATGTGTGTAGATAGATAGACATGTGTCTATGTAGCGTCCTCGTCATTCACCCCTCTGGCCATGAGGTGTTCCGATAGTTTTACGTAAATGTAAATCACCCAGAAAAAGTGTTCACCAGTCGGATGATCGCTTCCTATGCTGATGTTTGCCTTGGACATTTTCAAAGGATTGTTAAAAGCCGACCAAAGTAAACATCCTAGGATCAGTTCTTTACAAAACGCCAGGCAAAAACCACTTCTGAGAGAGAACATGGACTAAAAAGAAGGGCAAAAACGATGAGGACGCAGTTAAAAGTTAAATGACTATCATTTTTATTCTTGACTCTATTTGTTTTTTACATTATGCACAACTCTCATTTATTGTGCGATAATCTAATTGTAAAATGTATTTGTTACATATTTTGATGCATTTTATGCTTTAGCAAACATTTATGTCTAAATTTTGGGGGGGCTTGGAACGAATTAGGGCATTTACATGGAAAACGCGTCTCTACTGACAACATTCTCTCGTTAAGAAATTTCTTCCAGAACCAATTAATTTTGTAAGTAGAGGTACCACTGTAATAACACACCCCTTTGCCATCCGAGATGCTTTTTTGCTTGATTGAAATCTGCTTTCTTCAACCTAACTGAGGCAAGAAAGCTTCTCCATCTTCATTGTAGCGCTCTTGTCATTTCAGATCAAGTCGAGGAGCCTTCCGTCACTTCGGAGCCCTTCCAGGTCAACAACCACACCTTCCAGCTACTCATCAAGAACCTCACCTGGTTTGAAGCCTTGGAGCAGTGCATGGAACAGGAAATGGATCTGGCGAGCGTTGCCGACACCCTCCTGCAGTCCACGCTCAGTGTGCACGTGAGCCGTGCGCGCACGCCCCTGTGGATCGGCCTCTTCAGCGAAGATGTACGTGTGCCCGGCTGGCAATGGCTCATGTTGCTTACATTTCAGCTTTTATTCCATATCGTTAATATCCATCATAAGGTCCATGTACTAGTACGGGCTCACACTTTACCTGAACAAATGTGTCTTACTAGTAGTGTTAATTCCACAACTAGTGCCACATTTGGCCTATTAACTAGTCTTCTACGAGTACCCTGAATTGTCCTTGTGAGGACAAAGAGTGTTACGAGTATATGGGCCTTAAGCTGAAATTCAAGGATATGGAATAAAAGCCACAAAAGTTCTCCATGCCCACTCCACTCAGGACGGGATCCACTATCGCTGGACGGACCACAGTCACACCGTTTTCAGTCGCTGGTCTTCTGAGGTCACTGAAGGCGCCTGCGTCTACCTGGACACAGACGGCTTCTGGAAAGCAACAGAGTGTGAGCAGACACTCGGAGGTGCCATCTGCCACAAGCCACACAGTGAGTGAAGATTTCTGTTTTAGATCTCAAAAGATGTTTAACACTCAGGCCTTATGCTGTTGATATTTCCGGCCCGATGAACAAACATCAGTTCTTGTAATTTCTTGTCTTTTTTTTCCCCCCTGAAACAGCTGAATTTGGAAATGAACAAATCAGACAATTGTCAACTTGCATCACATTTCCACTTCACAGCTAGAATGGTTGGAAAATGGGTTGGACTGGACTCGAATGGATGTCTCATTTTTGTTTTTCAGAAGAGATAATTACCACACCGGAAGACGTCGCAGTGAAGTGTCCCCACAAAATCAATGGCCCAAACTGGATCCCTTTCAAGAACAACTGCTACGCCTTCCATCTGGCTGCGTCCAGATGGGAGCAGATGGACCAAGGGCCCATCCGCAGAACCTGTGTTAACCTCCGTGAGAATGTCACCACAAGAAATCAGATTGGTTGAGTGTCAGATGAGTGCAGGTCCTGATGAGGTGTTTTTGTTGCAGACAAAGACGCTGACATCCTGACCATCCGGAACGCAGAGGAGAACGAGTTCATCAGGCAGCAACTTCTGCCCTTTCAAAACTTGGCTCAGTTTGTGTGGCTTGGGCTATTCAAAAATAACAGTGGGTCTTTGAACCTTTACTGCTTTTATTGCAGCGAACCTCTTGGCAAACAGCATTAAGTACAGTACACGTGCGCAACCAAATAAGATCCAATCCAAGAGCTGTATCCACATTTTTCTGCCATTACATTGACATTAATACGAATTCATTGTATTTTATTTATTAATTTTGGGATCTTAAAAATGTACTACTGTGCTTTATTGGCCATTACGGGATTGAAATGTGTGTGTTTTCAGCGATCGGTAACCACTTGGAGTGGTATGATGGAACAACTGTCCAATATTCCAACTGGAGAAATGGTCGACCAGAAGTCGATGGCAACTTTATGGCAGGTGTCAATCTCCAAGGCAAATGGGTTCTCATCACAAACCGAATGTTGTTCTCCGAGTTCAAGCAAAGAGCCGTTGTGACCTGCAAACTGGATAATGGTTTGTGCTTCATTTGAAAAAGCCCGAATTTAAAGCAGAACATTTCTTTGCAATACTATGTTCTGTTTGCCCCCATTAGTCTAAACATGCCATTCTGGTGAATATTGCATTGAAGGAATAAGAATGAAGCAGATAAACCACCCGTTTTTATCCATCTCAGGGCGCAGCCATTTTGACGTTCTGCCACCCTCTGCTGTTGATTGCAATTGACCTTGTGACATTCGCAATGCGAGCCCAAAGCCGTATGGCACTTTGACATCAGTTGCAGTCGACAGCAGAGCACAGTGGAATGTCAGAACGGCTGCGTCCTGAGATGGATGAAAACGGGGGAATTGATCTGATCTGCTTGATTCTTATTACCCCACGCCATATTACTCAAAATACCTGTGGGGGCACAAATTTTTTTGACCAGTTTATTCTCTCCCAAGAACCAAAGGAGAAGTACTCCAAGTCCACCAGGGATTATCAACACCTCGGCAGTTTAACCTACGAGGTGGTGACGCAACGTGAACTGAATTGGTACCAGGCTTTGGAATTGTGCGCTCAGCGTGGAGGCCACCTGGCCAGTGTGCATGACGACAAGCATGGCGCGCACGTGAAACTCCTCGCAAAAACGGACGGATTCCCACTCTGGATTGGCCTGTCCAACCAGGAGGTAAGAATTTACTGAGCGAATACAATCAACTGTCATTTCCTGTGTTTAATATGCAAATGTTGCCAAATAAATGATCCAAAATTCCCCCCAATTTTTGTACATGGGTCGATAAACATGTTTTTTATTTAATAGATATTTACCAGTACCTACATACAATACAATACCTCCTGATTTTTATAGCGCTTTGAGGACAGCTGCAGCTGTAACAAAGCGCTTTCCAGAACATTTAACATAAACAAAACAATAACACAACAGAACACATAACAGGAAACATCAACAATAATACAGCTGCATTATTGTATCTTGTATAAGTAGAGGTCGTTTTTTTAAAATGCGATTTTAATTCCGTTGTACTTATTGTTGCTCTTTGGAAAGTGGCTGTGGGAGGGTGTGGAATTTTTTAAAAAATAGACGTGAGCTTTTCTTAACCTCACCTGTTTTATGAAGCCGAGCCATGATTAGTCCTTACCTGAACCCCGAGTAAGCGGTCATTTTCAGTCGACAGCAAGCGGCAAAATGGTTGCCACTTGTGATTTGAGCACCTTTGCAAATACATCTCATAAACCGCAATGTCATTGTCCCATATTGCCGAAAAAATAATGGCGGACTGGCCGCTGGCGAATGACGGACCGGCAATATTTACTGAGGCGCCGATCTCTCTGCATATTACAGTATAGAAGGGGGCGTATCATTCCCTGGAAATTATAGTAGACTAATCACCAAAAGTTAAGGCTGTTGGAATTTTGGGTGAAATTTCACGACGAATTCGGACATACCATAACCAAGGACATCCACTTCCATGCCTTTGTGTGACTCTTGCAGCATCTCTATTCCAATCCTTCTCGTGACATAATCTGCTTTGAAACCTGGCCAACAACCTGAGAGTGTCACAATATCATTGAGAGTTTGCAACAGAGAAACTGGAAGAGTCACAGAAAGGCATCAAATGTTGGAACATTCAAAAGTTTAGAGAAGGTCAAATTATGTCTGCCTGTATAGGTTTCAGTGCATTTTACCTCCGTTTGGAAATTTTAGCCCAGTATCCCTCACTTTTTATTGAATAGTGTCGATGTATCTTCAATTTAGGTACAATAAATGAATTCACCTCATATGCTAACTCAACCTCTTGTGTGCGTCCATGTAGGCTGGGCATGAGACCTACGAGTGGTCGGACGGGACCAGCTACCAGTACAAAGCAGACATCTCGGAGTCAGTGGAGGGTGCCAGCGCAGACGAGCGAGATGTGGGCGGCTGCGTCTTTGTCATGCCCTCCGGTGCCTGGGTGAGGAGCAGCTGCTACACGCTGCTTGATGGCGCCATCTGCTACAACACAAACACCAGCACCCCTTTCCAGAGTAAGACACCAGTTTGAAAATACACCCTTGCAGGTATTCATTGATTGTCCGTCCTTTTTCCTCTTCTTTTGTTCTCCAACATATAAATTTTAATAAGAAATTGATAGGAGAGGAGCGTTAGAGTTGAGTGGTAGTTTTTAATGTTTTTTAAACAACAAACTCAGAAAACAACAAACTACATTTTTATACATCAAAGAACAAATACTGTCTAAAAAATGGAGATGTGAACATGGATTCTAAATGAAATAAACGCAAAAAGTTGATGTAGAAATTAAATTACTCTGAAGACAAAAAAACCCCAAAAAATAAGGGTAAATTTTTACACAAATGATCAAACATTGAAGATTACAAATAGAATTGCAAAATGCAAACGAAATCACATAAAAACATGTAGGAAAAAATGCAGGTTAAATTCTTACACAACAAAATGTGCAAGGTTTTTAGATTGAATTCTCATTCATTTAAGAAAAAAAAATATTCGTAAATAAAATTGTCATGCATTGAAGAACAAAACATTTCGGGGGGAAAGCTCATAAAGGAAATAAAAGACATTAAATGTTAAGGGGAAAAAAATGCAGATTAAATTCTCATGTTCAACAGCCAACATTAAAGCATATCTACAATTCAACTGATTATGAGTTGGAGATTCTGTCCTCTATTATTTCCTCAAAACCTCACGATTAGCTGTTCTTGTGCTCAGGTCAAAACCATGTCTCACATATTAATAGCTTTGACGTCATCTGGTAGTGTCTTGTTATGGTGAACGTCATACAGGGTTCAATCCCTGTTAAAAAATATTCCAGCAGTCTTTTTTTCCCCCAATTGATCATATCGGTTCTTTGAAGTTGTCTTGCTCCATCCAAACTCCGGTTTCGTGTGTGTTCTGGCACCAGAAGCCAAGCTGCAGGCGAAAGCACAGGTCAACAGCTGCCCTCAGGGCAACGGCACATCCAAGTGGGTGCAGCGTGACGACCGCTGCTACGCCTTCGACATGAGCTTCTACAACTACAGCGTCTACGATATGCAGCGGGCCAAGAGCATCTGTCAGAGCTTGGGTTCGTCCGTGCTTTTCACCCAGACTGCTAATCCACTTTTGCAAGCCACCTCATTCTAACTGCTGACCTGTTTGTTGTTGTTGTTGTTTTGACAGGCGCTCAACTGCTGGCTATAAAAAGCAAAGAGGACAACGACTTTGTGGCCAAGTACGTGAGCGACGACCCTCTCATCACCAGTCGGGTGTGGCTCGGCCTTGACATCGATGCTCAAGGTAAACTAACCAATTCAGCATATATTGTTTTTTTAATTGCGATTATGTAGATGTACGCTCTCTGCCCTCACTGATCAAACAATTGAGCGCAGCTGTAGAACGACCCTGTTCTGTAATATTCGTTCTTTTCACTATTGCCTTATATACCGCATTATAAGGCACACTGGATAGAAGCTATGATAGTGGCTGCAGTTACGTGATGCATCCACTAGGTAGAGCTACATAAAGGGAATACCGTACAATACAACACAGCTTTTATTGGTATTGGGCCTTCACAACAACTGTAAATGTAACAAGGTGCTTTACAGAACATTTAGAATACTCCGTCCAAGAAATCAGAATATTGATCCATATGTAGCTCCCTCAGAATGTAGCATGAAGCACGACACAAAATGCATAAAAATACAGAGTTTATTCCTTGGCAAGCCGTGAGAACTGGTCACAAAGACGGACATGAAATATATAAATACAAATGACATGACAAAACAATAAAAGACAAAAGTTATGAAGACAAGTGATTGAACAAAACGGCACGCAAACCTCATGGGCTCACATCCACAAGGGGCTAAATATCCTTGGAAGTCTTGCTTTTTCTTCCTTCGTTTAGTCAGTAGTTCACTATGCTTTCGGGATTATCTGCGTTTCATCATTGCTGCGCAGAGCTCACAAAGTAGTTGTCTGAGTGTGTGTTGGCGAATGCGCATGTCAGTTAGTGTCGGGCAAAACCCATTTAGGTTACAATTGGTTCTTGGTAATCACCACTAAATGGCATAGCAACACGAACAGGGAAACATCTCAATGGGGAATATAGAGAAACTGCAACACCATATATGAGGTGCATTGGATTATAAAGCGCACTGCCGGCTTTTGAAGAAATTGAATGCTTTTAGGTGCGCCTTATAATGCGGAAAATACTGTACTCAGTGACAGCAAACATAGCGAGGAAAAACTGCACTCATTGACATTTGTGTGCTTCTACTGCAAAATACGAGAAGTGCTAGATGTTAACTTGTAGAATTTCATAATGCCGCGAGTAACTTTTCATAAAGTCGTTGCCGACTGGTAGGACAACTATGAAGTTGATATTGACAACGTGTTTAAAAGGTGTGTTTTGATGAGTCATCACGCTGAAATTGCCCTCTAATATTTTTTGGGTGTCGTGTGTGTTTGTGCGGACGTTTACGAGGAAGTCTTTGTGATTAGGTTCTCCCACAGGCTGGGAGGACGGTTCGGCTCTGTCCTACTCCAACTGGAAGTCGGGTGCCTTGGTTAGTGCGGCGCAGCGGAAGGAGGCCCCGTGCGCCATCATGGCGACCGAGGACGGAGGCAGCTGGAGAGTCGTCAACTGCCAGGCCAGCCTCAGTCGCGTCATCTGCCAAACCAAAGCCGGTGAGTGTCTCTCCTTTTCAAGCGACCGAGTACTTTGCCTCTGTACTGACTGGAAGTTGTTAATTCATGAATACTTGAGCCCCGTTATAATTCTCATGATCCCCCCCCCCCCTTTTGAAACACAAAGCACTCTTGAATAAGCTTGAACATAAGGCCGATAAATATTTTCCATTTTTTATGAAGTGGGGGGGGGGGGTCTATAAGAAAATTACAAACACTTTCAGGGTGGTGGCAATTACTGGCAGATTTTCCAGGATCCACAACTGGGCCAAATGCTGATCCCTTGTGAATTGACAGTATGAAAATCATTTGTCCTTTTTTATTTAACTATGCATCACAGTATACTGTACACTTCTTCAGTACCAGAATTGAATCAATACTTTAACCAGTCTAATTTTAGTACTTGTGACTTATATACACTAAGTACAGAATGTAGCAAGTACTTTAGCCAGCCTGCTAAGTAGAGTTAGGCGCTGTTCCATATGACATGGTCGTGTTCACGCTTGTGTTGTCAGAGTCTTCCGGTTCTCCCGTGGCTGTGGGCTTCTTCGTGTTCATCTTGCTTGCTCTCGCACTTGCCGTGGCTTTCATCGTCTACAAGAAGCAGCGAGGCCACTTCTCCTCCTCTGTGCGCTACAAGAGGACGACCGACCAATCGGACACCACCAGTATAATCACAGAAGGCGAATGAGCTTGCCGGAACAGTTGCCTCAGGGAGTTTTGATGTGATCCGCTGACCCTCCTTTTCCCCGCCCCTTTTTAATGATTAATTTATTTATTTATCAGCTCCCCCGCCTGCTTATCTGAAGAGTTTAAATATGATTGGACTGCTTGAATGCAGTGTCTTAATTTGGATTATTTTAGATTTGTGAAGTACAGTGAGCCACCCCCCGTTTATTGCTGCAGTGAGACCATGTACATTTGGAGAAAAAAACAATTTGAAAATAGTTGCGGCCCTCACACGCAGTTGAAACACACTTAAACTGATGAAAACATACTTTTTAAAGGATACTAAAGTGCCTTCTCAGCCTCTTGCTTTCCAGAAACAGGAGAGAAGCGCATACCATCACTTTAAGGAAACAAAGACTCTCATGTGCAGTTCGCCAAGTTAAAATCCAAGCATGCATGGTTCTACAAAAAAAAAAAAAAAATCATAAATCAAACCTAACAATTTAGCATTAAACCCTTCAAACAATTGCAACTTGATACGCACCGAGCAGCAACACATACAAACAGCAACATTACTCAACTCCATAAAAGGAAAACAGTGCTTAAAAACCCAAACAGTGAGTGCAGTATAAATGAGCTGCGATTTTCCGTTGGGTTCACTGTACTTCTGATCGTTCTTGACATTGGTTATAGGCTGAGGTTTGTTTTACCCTAATTTTGAGTTTTTTGACAATCGTGTGAGCAAAATCTCATTTATCTGCCTGGGAAGGTTCAATTGCACTGATGAACACTCATGTTGTAGAATTTGTTTTCCTTTTTGCTAAAATGTCCCGTCAATTTGCACTTGTGTCTGAAGGAATACCTTGAAGCAGATCATTTGTTATTTTCTTAAAATTGTAAGACATGTGCCTTTTAAAGAAGGAAAAAAAAGATGACTTTCTCACTAACTGTGCCTTTTGGGTGTCGGGAAAAGAAATGGGAGTGGTTATGTCACTGGAATAGCTTTTTGCTACTTGAACCGACGATTAACGCATGTTCATGATTAACTGCAAATACAGTAGTTGGCCAGAAGAGGGCGAGTCAGACAAGCGTTCACAACTGCTGCCGGTGCAGCTCAGACTTTTCGATGATGCACTTGACGACTGAGCAAGAAGCACTTTAACAGCGCCACGTGGAAGACATTTGGGAGTTCGACTTTGTGTACACGTGTTTGCCTTGTAAATATGTGGTATTTGTTTTCCAAACAAACCAAAGATGCTTCATTTATTGAATGTCAGACTTTTTTTAGCTTGCCTTTTGTTTTCAACTCTGTAAATTTGGTTTCTAAGTTGTAAAGCTGACTGTTTTTGTCCCCCCAAAAAATGTATTGC
>NW_017805824.1:5165226-5173282 GCF_001891065.2 Hippocampus comes
GTGTGTGTGTGTGTGTGTGTGCGTGTGTGTGTGTGTGTGTTTCGCGGTGCGTCTTTGTGTGCACACACACACGTCCGCTGCTCTCTGCTGTGTGTGTTTCAGCGCGAACATGTACGCAAGCGCGTCTTTTCATTTCAACCAATCAGCGCCGACGCAAATGACGTCACACACGACAACAGCTAAGCTAAGTTAGCCGAGACGACACTCGAAGTCGGACGGACACGATTTTCTGCCAATCTGTGTTTTTCCCTTTTTGGCCAAATATATTTTTTACGACAACTGTCTTGTTGACGGCGTCTTTTATTCGTTCCACTGGGGTTTAGCAGGTGTGTTTATAAAGAGACGAAAATTGTTTGGGGACTATCCCCCACGTTCTAGTTGAGATGGTATAACCCAAGAGGCAAAATGACGCTTGCTACTGTTGTTGCGAGTTGCCATTCGTTCTACGAAACCATTAGTCAAACGCCATCATGCCTTCTGTTGTTATTACACAAACAAAAATCTCTTTACTGTTACTAGTGTTAGTGCCTCAATATGCTACGCTCGTGAAAGCAATACAACGAACTCAAACGCGTCTTCGTTCAATGTTGTCAACTAATATCCAGATTATGCAAATTTTCCTCAATTCTCCGGAGAAATTTTCATAAAAATTTGAAAAACCCCGGAATTCCGGGAAAATCCGGAGGACTTTCATCTCTGATATTGTTCTGTAGACGTTTGAGGTGATGTATTGGAAGATAAAGGTAACTTTTTTTCTTTTGGTAATATCAAAGACGTAATCTTTTATGCCACACCTTTTGTTATTGATGTGTGCGGGCGAGTGCTTGGAAGGGAGACTAAGACTATATAAGGCTGCCTTTCCAACAGCTCCTGTATTTTGTTCATCTACTTCTTCCTTTCATAACTTGCTGCTGTGAATTGGGAATTTCTCCATTGCGAGACTAATAATACAGATTATAGTTTGTGAGTCGGCAATGGTGTTTTTAGGAACAGTTTAGTAGAGAGCTCCAAGTTAACACACTTCAAGACAGAGCAAGGTAGCTTTTCAAAATTTATTTCAATAATTAAACAAGTTAAACTCAGTTTATCTTTAAAACGTATCCTTTGAACACTGACGTGAATACAATGAGAAAGAGCTGGACACCCTTGCACTCAAGACGAAAAGCCCCCCCCCCCAAAAAAAAACAAAAAACGAAAACAAAACATATTCTAACATTAAAGCACTTGCGGTTGCATTTGTATTGAAATATACTGAATAAAGTGCACTCTCATACAAACAAAACAATGTGCTGAAGCAACAGATTTCACACCAGTTCAGTTGAAATTTGCATATGTGGAAATAAAAAGTCTAATTGCAGAGTAGGCAGTATTTAATCCTTATCTTTGCTATCCAAACGTTAATGCTATTTTCTAGGACACTTTGTCCTCATGAGTGTGACAATTTGCTGCACTAGTAGGACGTTCGTGTCTTACTAGTTACATTTTTTCATTACTGGATTACATTTCTGCACACTTGTAGCGACTAAAGAGACCAAAAAAACTCTTTACACTAGGAGGACAACCACCTTAAATGAGGCAAAACCGTGCACTAGTTGATGTCTATGCACTACTAGTACAACTACCAAAGCGCTAGACATGAAGTAGTACAATTTTTTAAATGTCACCCGTAGTGAGCAGTTATCAACTAGTGCACAGTTTTCCCTCACTGGTAACATGCAGATGTCCCACTCTTGAGGAAAAAGAGCATAGTATTATATCGTGGTTGTCGGGCGCAAATCTCGTATTTTCAAATATGGTCAAGTTCTTATCTTTCCACAAATTGGATCCTATTTTGACTTTCTGCACATTGAGTTGCAATTACACCCAAGTAAATTGTTTGAGAGCTAATCTATTAATGTTCTGGGACACTAACTGCGAGAAGGGAAAACTTCCAACTCTTCTTCACTCAACGGGAGCTGTGCCACATTATGTCGCCTCAAGACTGAAATTCCATTCGTTTATTTTAGGGTAATAATGAGTGACTGTAGTTATGCTACATACATTTGAGGAAGCCTGTTTTGTTAGAAACGGATGGCCGTCACGCTTCTGCGCACAAAAAACTGGTCAGCCACACACTGTCATAAAAGTCTGTCTGCAGATTAATTTAGCGATTGTCAACGTGCCTCACTGATGTCTATTACCTTTTAAACATGTTTGAGAATGTGACATAACAAGAGTCATTTATTGTTGTGAAGTACTGAAGGCTTTTTTTCTGGTTGGAGAAGTTAGATTTTTTTTTTTTGGCGTATTAGCTTAGTGATTGAAGAGAATTTGAGGGCGGTGGTGTGTCATGTGTGTCAGTAGCTACGAGGTGTAATACTGATTTCAACAATGTGCAGTGCTTAGTTTTGTTTTTTTACTTTCCCAAATAGTGATTTTGGAAATGCGAGGATTCCGCCCGACAGCGACAATATCAAGGATATCAAAGAAATGCTCCAAAATCTTTCCATGAGCCGCAAGCTGATGATTATCAGTATTCCTCGTCCAGATCGTCGTCCAGATCGGAGAAGTCGATAGAAGGTCGGCCATCTTGTTCCCCGTAGTTACTCTCCTCGGGAGGATCTGCAGCAATCACAAACCGAAGTCAATGAACCGAGCATTTGCATATACGTGCACGAAAATGTTGAAAGCCCTTTGAGCATTTTTTTCCATATCCAGCAAAAAGGTCCATGACAGTTGCCCTCATGACCAAGACAACGCATTGCACTGGCAGAATAACTGCGTCTTACATGTAAGATTTTTTTTTCCCTTCCACAACAAGTGCCACTTTGGGGCTTGCTAGCACATAGACCAAAAGCCTTCATCCCACTGAGGGGCGAACGTCTGCAAAGGTAGCGGATGGTGCATCTCCTTGTTCAAGGTCGCAAATGTTTGCCAGATGTTCAACGTGTCCTTTACGAACTCTGACGAAAACATGCTGTCGCGACCTTCGTAAACATTCGCCCCTCAGTGGGCTACGGGCTTTAAGGTGCATAAAGGAGATGGAATAAAGGCTCAAAGGGGTTTCCATACGTAACGCCTTTTGTAACACGTGAGGGAAGAGTAAGTGACATACTTTCAAGGTTGTCCATGTGTTCTGGAAGAATTCTCACCAGGTTAAATGACTGGATGGGAAGAGGGAACAATTGGCTCTTTTCAAAACTAACATTGCTATAAACAGTCAAATGCTTCCAAGTTTCACTCTGGTGCTTGTGATTCACACACACTAAAGAGCAGTCAACTGCACAATACAGTGAACTCCTGTTACATTGCAGATTTTTAAGCTATCGTTTGAATTTTTATAAGTTCATAGGAAAGTCCAAATTAGGAATTGCGTGCCTTCACTGCTGGGAGACGAGGTGTAATTAACAGTAAGAAAAGGCAGTCATCATTTTCCCAGATCATACGCATATATGCCTGTGACCAATAGTGATTGGACGTACACTTTTGTGTGATGCTGTTAAGTCAAACGTCTTTGAGGGATAATAAAAACTGTATTTTAAAATTACATTCTCTGCTCGCCTCATCTATAGCATGTTGTTGGTGTTGATACTGTATCTACACCAACCTGCACCTCCACCAGTTCGCACCTCCACCACCTGCACACCTGGCTCCAAACCGACTGCAGGACGCGCAGCGTGGGCACCATTGACAGTTTTAATTTATTCTGGGGCCGTCCATCCCTCTTAAAGGTGGACGTTTTTTTACTGGTAATGTTAACACCAATGCTAGTGTTATTCCATCTATGGTATTTTGTATTACGTTAGCATTAGGCTAACTGACTTTCATAAGAGGAAATCATACGTATTGGTGTTTCATTAGACACTGAATTTTCTTTTGACATTTTACAGTCAACTTTAACCATGGAGGGCAAGTACACGCTGCCTCCAAAAAGCGTCTTCATCTCCTACAAGTGTGGTTACACGATATAGTGTCCTACTTCTTGACGAGAATAGGCGCTAAGCTAAAGAATATATTTAAAGTATGTTTTAATATGTTTACATGTGTTGTAACGTGAACTTATAGGCGTGAGGGACACTGGTCAACAAATTTCCACTAAATCTTTTTAATCAGAGATGCATGTAAATCTTTCTAGATTTTTTGCGAAGATACCAAACCTGCCCTATTTTTTTTCTTTACATCCTGTTTTGGCGACAACAGTAACATTATGTGATATGGTAATACATTGAACAATATTTATGAATCAAGGCTTAGGTACAGCAACAGATGGATTTCTTTCTGGATAGCTATTAATTAGAACACATGCTGAAATCCGTATTGCACCAGCTTCTCTAGTTCAAACTTAAAAACAAAAGTAAATACAGGCCTCCAGACTATGGCAAAGGTTGAACTGAGGTAAATAGACTGTTCGTTGAAGTGTTTTTTTTTTTTCCTCCCTTCTTGTTTTCTGAAAAACACTTCAAAAAGACAAAGGCAATGATTCTATTTAGCTGATAAATGTGGCCCTTCCCATAAATGAACACTGGTAAGAATAACCCAAATCATCAGATGTTTGGCTAGAAAGAGCCCTAGACTTTGAATGCGCGCGCGCACACGAGGACTCACCCCAGCTGCATAGATTGCCCCCAGGACATCAGCAAACCTCTGTTCAAAAAAATGCAACAGGACCACCAGATAGAGACCACTGCTGATGAAGTCGTCGTATTTAAACTGTGGAGCGAGTCGACACGTCTCAGCACACAGTGCACTTACGTTCCCGAGAGCGTTTACGCTGACACTCAGGAAAAGGGGCAAATGCTTACCTGTGCATGTGTCCTGTACAGCTGCTGGAAATCAAAGTTGTCTATGTTCAAGCGCAACTTCTCCTTGCAGAGTTCACACTTGGTGATGGCTTCCAGATTGGTGCCTTAAAACACAGAATCAACAAAAGTGGTCACACACCGTACTTAAGTGAGTAACTCGGAAAAAAAAAAATACTCCAATATGACAACACCGATACCACTTAACCAGCTTGACATAACTCGCAAGTGGAGTAGGAAACATGTCCGCTGTGGCAATACTAAACATGGATGACAGACAACACGTGTTAGCTAACAAATGATGGTCTGCAAAATGGATGAACGTCGCTTGAATGGCAATGAAGGCCATCCAGCAAGCACCACATTCCAGGAGACGATATCATTATTTGGGTATTATTCTGGCTATCAGATTAATGTTGATAAAACGGAGGCTATGGACGTTTTGGGAGCTAAAACCAAAAAGTGGCTTTCGTTGGCCAAAAGAAGTCATGAAAGTATATTCCCCTCTTATTACAGAATTTGTATGATGCAAATTATGGCAGAATGTTTCATGTTATAAACCGTGACTCCGATCGCTGTTCAGGATTGCCTCTCTCAGTCCTTGGCCACTTTCAGTCTATTCATATGAATGTCCTGCCAAGGTTTTGAATATCTATTCCAAATGTTGCCTACTGGAATACCTCGGTCAACATTTGAAGAAATGGACCAAATTATTTTAAAATTCATAAAGCAGGGGAAGTGCCCTCAGATTAAATACAAAAACACTTCAAAGAGTTAAGGGAAAAGGTGGACTTCATCTACCTAATCTGAAATGTTATTTCTGGGAAACAATTAAAACCATTGATTTCATGGATGCAAAATGATGTTCATGCAAGATGCTTCTTGGGCAATGAAAAGTCAATGTGCCACGGCAAGCACTGCCATTTGTTGATACTGCAGTGGAGAGCTGGCTGGGGTGAACTAAAACCATTGACATTTGGAAGAGAGTCAAAAAGATTTATTTTTTTTTTTTGGTATTTGCAAGTGCGGTCATTGTTTTTATATCTCAAAGAAAAAGTAATGATATATCAACCGTTGAGATTTTTTAAAATAAAAACATGACAAGGGGACAAAAAGTACCGTATTTTCACGACTATAAGGCGCCATTAAAAGTCTTAAATTTTCTCCAAAATGGACAGGACGCCTTATAATGCGGTGCGTGTTATGTATGCGCCGAGTTCCAAAACCTGACTGAGAGCGCCTGTGGCCGACACGCTGTTTATATAGAGAAAAGGTGGACGTGAGTGACGACAGGCATGCGGAAGTCGGCCAATGAGTGAAGGGTGGGCGTGTAAGAGGACGCTAAAGGCACGTCCCTAGCAGGTACCAGTCCCCAATGAGTGAAGGGTAGGCGCATAAGAGGACGCTAAAGCCACACCCCTAGCAGGTACCAGTCGCGTGAGTACATTGTAAAATGGCTAAATAAAGTACAACCGAACTCAGTTTTGCTTCCGTTGCCTTTTTAAAAACATATTTTTAGCGTGTGTCCGTATGTCTTAGCTGCTACCGTATGCTTTAAGCTAACATACCTGGTATGTTTTAGCGTGAATGCATGCTCCCGAATGCTTCAAGCTAACGTGTTTTTAGCGTGCGTGCATGCATGCCGTATGTTTAAGCTGGCGTATGTTTTACCATGCCTGGCTGCGCCCAATAATACAGTGCGTTTTGTGTATGTGTCAAATACAGAAATAGCACCCGTTACTGAGACTGCGCCCAACAATACGGTGCGCCGAATGGTCGTGAAAATACGGTACTTCCAAAGTTATAACATAAAATATTTGTATCAATGGCTCCAAATTAGTCCATTCATGCAAAACAAGGATGGAGGCAGAGGCGATCCAAGTTATGCCTGATGAAAAGTGGAGAGGGCACACCGGACTACAAACTTGAACATGTGGAGAGATTTTATATTGAAAATATGGCCGAGCGATTTCAGGACCCCAGACATTGTTGCTGAAATGACCCCTAATGTTCCCAGCTTGTGTTGGAGGAACTGTGGCACAGAGGGGACTAATCTCTCACACAGACACGCGTCTATTCTGAAATGTTTTCAAATGTATGGAGTAAAGGTTAAAAGTAGTTGGAAAAATAAATATTTAATGTGCAGAAAGCTTCAACATCTACTTAATTACAGTGACCAAGTATTCATACTTTGTTACTTCCCACCAGTGCTGAAAGAACAGCAGTGGGGTGGGTAGGGAGGGGGTGAGGACGGAAAAAGAAATCATCTTAGTGAACGACACTACGAATTAACGTGACACACCTGACCCAATTTTGGAGCAGAGCCACCTCTTGATGCAATCCTCGTGGACGTACTGCAGACTTCCTGTGCATCGGCAAGGTTGAATCAATGGGTTGGACGCGGACTCCTCTCGCATATGGCAAATTCGGCACAGGTCTCCTTCGTCCTCATCGGAATCTTCCAGCATCAGTCTAGCAGAGAACAAGGGCATCATTGCAAGCTTCTCTTCTATTTTGAGGACACACTACAAACAAACGTTGGGAGTGGATCAATTCTTCCAAGGGTTGGGCGATAATGGCGGCATATAGCAAAATATAATTTTCACATAAATCCAGTTTTAATTATATTCTTCCTTACCCTTCGCTTAACCCTTTCACGCACCCTGTAACCTGATAAGATAATCTGTCCACTGTAGTAGCCGCTGTCCCTAAAAAGGTTAAAGACTACGCAAATGACAATGACATGATTCAAAATTTGTTTTGCTTTTGTTGTCCTTGCTTCATTTTTTCCTTAAAGCAAACAAGCACTGAAACTTTTTTTTCTTCAATGAGAATTACCTTAAACCAACTTGTTATTCTACCATTGCACTAAATTGTCTTCCTACTGAGATCAAAACTATTACCAGTTTGAGCGTTTATTGCATGGCCAAAAACATGACTGCTAGTATGATGGATGTCCCTTTTGTTCATGCCCCTCTCGTGATTGAGTTTCCTGTTCGAATTCATTGCTTGTCGGCTGTTCACGTCGCTGCAAAGACTGAAAGACAAGTGATAATATGATGAGGCCAAGAACAGTGAAATTCTAAAAGTTGCCTCTGACTTTCAGTTCTCAGTCTTGGGGGTCCCGTCCACACAAAAACGCGCTTCAACAATGGTGGACATGAACCATGTGATAGATATATTAAGTATATTGACTCAAACGGCTGTCCATACACAGTGTAAATTAGCAGCGAGGCACTCCGAACAAGCTGTCGTCTCACTCCTCCCCAAACCCCCCC
>NW_017805824.1:5173344-5198531 GCF_001891065.2 Hippocampus comes
CCCCCCCCCCAAACCCCCCCCCCCCCAAAAAAAAATCATTCTAGAGTCAATTACCTCTCCTTAATAATGCGGAGCTTCTCTTGTTTGCTCGCTGCAGCATCCAGCATCCTCTCAGCGCCATCTTGTGGTGCGGTGGCCCCGTTTCTGTTTTGGAGTGGAGCTCCCCTCCGGCCCAGTGCCAAGCCCACTAAAGTTTCCTCCATTTGGGGTGACTTGTCTTTCTCTTGCCTGCGAGGACGGGCAACTCCATAGCTATTCGAACCTACCGCCCCTTGCTCCTCTTCATCATCGTCCTCTTCATCATTCTGAGGCACTCTCCGTTCCAGGTCGTCCCATCTTCTCAGCAAGTGTTGAGGACGGCTGAGGCCGGCAGTTGAGTGCACGCTCTCGTCTTGTGTGCGTCTCCGAAGACGAGAGAGGAGAGAAGGGCAGCGGCTCCGCAGGGAGGAAGAAAGCCAGGAGTTTCCGCTACTGGCCGCCTGTCTGCTCCCGACTTCAGGCTCTCTGGGCAAAGCCACCCTGGCTCCAGCTACTCCACAGTCTTTATCCTCTGAAATTGGGGAGAGGTCCACTCTGCGCTGCCTGGTTCCGGTGGCATTCGGCTGCCAATTATGAGAGGGCGTCTCCGCATCCCCAGATATCCTGGTACCCTCATCGCTGTCCAAAGACAGGCTGTCATCATCAAACGAACGAACGCTGGATGAGCTACTGGAGGAGGGGGAGTCTTGGCTGGAGTGAGATGCGAAGAGGCGGGATAAGAGGTGCCGCGTGGAGGTACGCCATTGAGGGTCGCCATCTTCATGGGTAGGTCTCCGAGAGAGCGGGGCTTTCGGTCGGCGGGAGGAAGGCTGTTCCTGAAATGAGGCAGAGCTGGATGAGGCGTTCAAAAACCGCGCCGAGGGTCGGTTGTTGTGGTCACGTGGTGTAGAGAAGCGATGGGTGGAGGAGGTGGAGGCTGCCTGACCGCCAGGGGAGCTTTTTCGCTCAGCAGTGAAAGAGCAAGATAAGTAGGCCGAGTCTTTGGGTCGAGCTCCTTGGGCATAAGTGGATGTCAGGCGGTCTGTCTGATCTGAGGGCAGCGAAGAGGAGAGCACTTGCATCAACAGCCAAACAAACAAGCAGAGAAGGCTCAGTCTATAAAGCAGACTAATCAGCTGCTTAGGACTCCCCCTCATTAAAGTGCCTCCAATCTGAATATTAATGACATTCTAAATGGCAAACAGAAAAGAAATCCAAGGTTGTGTACCATCGGGACGATGATGCATGACAGTAACATGCGGTGACAAGGAAAACTTCAAAAAAAAACCTTAGCGTACCATAGAATACATCAATGCCTTCGCTTGTATTTTGAAGTGGTGGCGGGGCAGCTGTTTTGACTCATCTATTGACACGTAGTGGGCCCCACCTATCGTCATCACAAACTGGTGCCACCAATATCTTTACAATGACATGCCGACATCATGCTCAGTTGCTAATTAAAGATGCACAAAAAACCTAATTGGGCTGACAGTCAGCCAAGTGTCTTGTGGAAGAGAGACGCTGTCATAGGACGTCATCTCATGGCGTAGTATTCGCTCCCCACATTCGCAAAATAACTAAACGGGGACGAGACGCATGTTTTTTTTTTTATCCATTTTCACTTAATTTGCTGAAAAAAATTATTGCAACATTTGGATAGAAACCCTATTATCGGCATTACTCGCCATTATTAATAACTGCAGGCCCACAGTCCCCTGGACCAAGCGAATTGAGTAAAAACCCAAGGGTTTTTTTGAGAAAACCTGAACTGAAGAATCTGAAGATAATCAGTACAAATTGGCCATCGCTTTAAGTATTGGAGTCTTATATCAACACATTTCATTGTTTATTATAATTATCTTAATTTTCAACTGTTTACATTCACTTTTTGCACTTTATACTTGAAAGAAGCTTTTTGCGGTATGTTTAGTCATGGTTCAACAAGACTTTTTTTTCAGTCCCTATGCACCAAAACAGTGTAAAATTCTTCAGCACAAAAGCTTTACAGTATACAGTATATTCACCTTATTTACTGTATGTTGTGATATTTAACTCTATTCACATTTTTGCACTGTTGTACTAGTGGTTGTGCCTATACAGTTCATTGTGAGAATGAAATAGTTTTATTTATATTCCATTCCTATATAGCTTATACTCTAGATTGTATTTTATTACAGTTTGCTTTATTTCACTTTAAAACAACTTATTTTATGTGAGTTTTGCTAAGTGATTACAAGCAAATGGGAAAGAAAAAAAAAGCAAATGCACAATTCAACTAACTTCTGCAGTGCAGCGAATTCTGACCATTCTTTGAAATCTGAGTGTATGAGTTCCATGTTTGGGTTGCACAGTACACTGTAACTAAATGGAGTGGCAAAAATAAGGGGCCCATTGGCATTATTTTGCTAAGAGCACCCAAATGACCTGGGCCAGCCCTACAAACTAGTCCTCTTGAGGATTCACAAAAAGGACCTACACAATGAAGACGTCAGTTCCTGGATTCTCGTCCTTCGATCACGCAGCCCCGACAGTCCCGGCTCATTGGGCGTCTCTGCCTCTCTGCTTGACAATTGGGTCTTTGAGCAGGAAGCTGAAGATCGTGACAGAAAATGGCTCGAGCTCCATGACATATCGCCGTTGCTGTGTTTCTCCTTAATACCTGCTAGGAGAGGAGAGGACACAATGAGGCCAAAAATAACTCCATTGAGTGGACATGGTATGGACAATGATATTCCGGGTTAAAATGTGGATTTTGCACACAATTCACTAACAGGCACTTGGTGAATAGTGTTGAAATGTGTCATTTTAAAGAGCGCTGCTGAGTATTTAGGTACCTTTGGCATTGTTAAACCCACTACTCGAGTACGTGGATCCTGTAAGTGAGGTGCTGGAAGTTTTTGAGTACAGTCCTCTGTTGCTGTTCGTCAGTTTGGCTCGCTTATTGTCTCCATCATCAGTACTGGTCAACAGACTGGGACGGCCAAACCTACTCTCCACGTCAGTCTGTAAAAACAGGAATATGCATTTAAAAAAAAAAAAAAAAGTTTCAGATGTTTTTGACAATCTCAACAGAAACCAGCTTGACCTCTTCGGGTAGTCACTTGCGGCCCTACTCTGCCCCAGCCTCGCCTCCATTTTTGTTATGATTGGAGACTATTACTACTTTCTCCAGCAACCGGCATGTTCCTTGGCTGACATTGTAGAGGATGTGGTGGGACTATTCGGGAACGTGTGCATATAATGAAAGATGGTGCTTTTTGCCACAAGGTTCACAAATTCATCCACAGGTATATATGAAATTGTAAATATATTTGTAAACGCATATATAAAAAAAATGTGTCCTGGATATACTGAATTTTTATGACTTGGCGGCAGCCAGCGGGCAGCTGTGTCTGGCTTATTTAAAACCAGGAAGTGGGAGTGTGCAGTGGAGTTCCTTGCCACATCGCTTGAGGAAACGGCTACATCTGACAGAAAATCAAATGACAGTGACGTCAAGGCCCCTGTCGACCTGCGTTCCAGAACGAAGACGGAAGAGATTCTGAAAAAAATAGTGCCATTGTAGGCACCTGGCCTAGAAAACGTGTAATGGAAAAGTGACCACACAGGCTGTTTTGGGTGGGAGCGGTACAATGGAAAAGAGACACAAGTTTGTGACCCGTCCTCCAAACACAAGAACTTGTTGGTGCTTCAGTACCACTTTAGTCCTGCTGCTGACTGATGATTCTGTCCATGGACGGTCATAAGAGCGGGTGGAAGATGTGAGAGAATTCCTGCTGCTACTGCTGCTACCACTGCTGCGGAAGTCAGCGCTGTTGTAGTCTCTGGATGAACTCAGCAGGTGAGACCTCTATCAAATTGAATATTTTAGTTAGTCTACTGGGCACAATTAGACAATAGTTACTGTTGAGAAACTGAAACTCCGAGCATTTAGACAATTTGATATGAAATATTTTTTCAAAGGGGGTACGGTATCTAAACAATTCGATTATCAAAAATATTGATGAACCTGATAATCGATTAATCGCTGCACCTCTGAAAAGTACAGTAAAACAGTTTTAAATTGTGTTCTATATTTAGTGTTCATTTTCCCTGTTAATAAAATAAAACTGACTGAAAATTCTTAGAACACCAGCATTGCATCTCAAGTAAAATTCCTTCCGAATGAGATAGATATGAACAAGCTTGTTATTGAGCATTTGCACCAAGCCTGGAGTCTTCTGGAAAGAACACAACATACAGAGCACTCAAACTATCTGTAACACTATCTTGTGAGAAGAGTCTTGACCAATAGCTGGGCTCAAATGTGCACGTCAGCTGGCAAGGAATCTAGAATGTTCTATAAAAAGACCCCCGATGAGTCTGCTTTTGCTCGATTGACATGCACGCACAGCCACACTGTTCTGACTCCTCCACAACGCAAGGAGAGAACATTGAACCCATCTCAAATGACGGCGAGCACTAATGCAGTTTGACAGTGCAATCTCTTTCAGAATGTGATTGGAAAGCTGACTTAAGCATGTTCCAATTGCCTTTGGGATGGAGCTGAACTGCGAATATACACGTTTGATCCATGAATTACCCATATATTTCCCAATTCAATTACCATTGGTTTTGAAACCATCCTCTTTATCTGATGTTCATAGTTCATCCTAAAAAGTGTTTGAGAATACTTCGCCATTGATTCAAACACTTTTTTTTAAGAGACAACTAAAAGGCAGAGAACTGGTTAGCCCTGCAAATGGTTTCGTCAAGTCTTGGTAGATTTTTTTCATTTAAGGATCAGAGGTCAAATTAAGTTCATCTGGAAAATGTATAATAGTTTTAGGTTCATTTACAAATTTCACCCAAAAGCTGAATATCCCTTATTTTTTGTGACAAGTCTAATATGTTCCTGGTAAACTTTGACTTCAAGTAACCCTGCCGACCTGTGTCAAACATAGATATTCAAATTCACAGGTTAGTTTCCAAAATCCTCCTGAATATAATGAAGTTATGAACACTACCAACTAAAGATGGCTAAAACCCATTACCAATTAGTGGATTCACAGTGTCAAGAAACTGAGACAAAACAAGTTTATTAACAGTCTCCCAGTCTGTACTAGTTGGTAGACTTGAAAACAAGATGAATCGGCTAAAGCCTACAGCAATGCATCCCTCCGTTATTGTGAAATTTGCAGTTCGACTCCTTGTTGGAAACCACATGTTGTACAAAAAGCACTGAAACATTACACAGGCCCTTCAAAAGTTTAGAGACGGTCAAGTTCACCATGAAAGGATCTTGTCCATTTTAGGGTTATGCTGAAATGTCACATGAAAACCAAGCGTACCTTTTGGTCCACGTCTACTTTGTAAGTGGATGATGCCCTCGGAAAGCGGTCATGTTGAGGCAGAGTCTCCCGGCTGTATAACCTGCTGGAGCCAACTGACGTCGAGGAGGATGACAAAGTAGAGGACGCGGACGCTCTGGGGCTAGAAGTGGACAAGCAAAAGGGAAGACTGAGAGACCTGGAGTCCATCCTGGCTCCCTGTTGAACAAGCAAAGATGTCAAAACACAATTATTGAAAGAGACGAGATGGAAAAAAAACACAAACAAAAGTCTAGGTGGGGCATTGACTGTCATAACCTGTTCTGGTTGACAAAAGAGGCTGCGTCATAAAACCGGTGGGAAAGCACCAGAAAGAAAGATTCATTCAAACATTCTTTCCATCCAGAAAAGACGTGAGCACCGTTGATTCTAACACTAATTACAACCCAACTAAAATCTTTAAAACAGTTTAGAAGTCTCTTCTTCCTTTTTTTGGGGCATTAAACCTGTGTGTACCGTCCTCCCCCTCTCCTAAAAAGATGCCAGCTGGTCCGACCATTCATAGCTGTAAAGACTAACACGAAACGCAATGAAGCCTTTGCTAGATGACACCTTTAATGTCATCAACAAGGCAGGCTCATGTGGTTCGTCAGACCTCCACCGCCACTGCTGAAAAGCCTTTGAGCATATATTTGCTCATCAGCTTGAAAGGAGGCTTCATTAATTTTAAATGTGTGGCTGGATTGGTAGGAATTAGTTCAGTTTGGAAAAATATAAGACGTGGAAAACACACCTCGATTGACATATTCCACTTTTATGGAAAGATTTTCAACACACAGGCACGTTCATGTTGGGTCCATCAAGACTTAATTTACTGCTTGACCACAAACAGAAACAATGGATAACGAGGAGAATACAAAGAAAAACAATGCCATAATGCACAGCAAAAATATGCAAGGGGTCGACCAGAAACGGTGAACAAGGTGTTTACAAAAAAAGTTTTGTTGAGCCCCAAGTGTGCCCAAGGACAAGGCGGCGCGCATGTGCGCTATGAACCTTTAAAGAGACCATTTACAGTCTGAAATGGTACAAGCCGTGCAGGGGACATTAAAAACCAACGCCGTGCAGAGTATTTTTAACGAGCAAGAGGTGGAAGAAGAAATTGCCCGTGAGAGAATCTGCGAATGCTCCAAAACCTCCACCAACAACAGCGTGGGCGGCAGGTTGCTCGTCCTTACGTTCATAATGCGAGGAGAGTACGTGGTCGTCAATTAAGCCACTGAGACACCGGACCAAAGCAGCACTCTGTTCATCATGCGTGCAAGGTAGGAGGACATACGGTATAAATTATTCCCAAACTGTCTTTGCGTGTGCTGCGAGCGAGCGAGCACGCACCATCTGCTTCACTTTCTGATCCACTCCTTCTCCCAAGTGGATTTCGTACCATCAAAAGACCATCCGGTGTTTCATCTTTTACATCAAAAGTGGAATCTCACTTGGTAGACTTACTTCATAGTATTGACCTGAAACGATATGCTTCATTCTTTCAGGGTTAATGTTTCATTCCATTCAGGCGTAGCTGTGTGTGTGTTTAACATCGTGCAATCTGGTCCAAAATTGACACATCTAGGGGCATGTTTAATGAACGTGGCGGCCAGCTATATTATTTTTTTAAAGCATTTTTTAAAGTTATTAAATATACATGGATGTTACCAAATTAACTAAAGATAAAATATGAACTTTTCACTGCTTCAAATGTAAAATATCCATTTACGGTCCATGTACTAGTACCAATTTAAGATAAGATAAGATAAGAAAACCTTTATTAGTCTCGCAATGGAGAAATTCCCAATTCACAGCCAAAGTAGAACAACAAAATATAGGAGCTGCTGGAAAGGCAGCCACTCACGCGGCGCCATCTTGAAGTCAAAATAACAAAAATAACACAACACAACACATAGGACACAGATAGTCGTGCAATCTTCACCACTTTCCTGCATACACTATGTTGTCTGAAGCAGTTATAGATGAAAGAGGAGAGGATCAAAGTGTCCTTTTACCAGTGGATCAGAGACGTCATGCTGAAAATGTGCACGTCTGCTACAAGCTAAGTTTTGAAAGCAAACACGAAGCTGTAGCGTCCATTGACAAAAAGAGATTAGTTCACTACTCCTTTGTCGTCTCAAGTAAGAAAAATCATCAAATGAGTAGTACTAGAGTGTCATACCAGTAATTTTCCAGTGTTATTCCAATGCTGTGTGATATTTGTGTGCACTAGTAGGACAACTTTGCTATATTAGTACACCAACTACATGTTAATAAATGGGAAAAACTGTGCACTACTTGACATGGATAATCACTACAAAGGTCCATGTACTAGTACGCTGTTTGTGATCATTAGTGAGGAAATTCAAAACACTACCAGTAGGATTATGTTTTACGAGTAATATTATTCCGCACAACTGTATGACACTTTTACACACTAGTAGGACAGCATTGGCATTCAAGTGGGACACCAGTTAAGATAAACCTACTCCTGAGTGCAGGAGACTACGAATGAATAACATGTCTATTTATTGAGCCTGGTAGTGTTACTAATGCAATACAGTAGTTTAATAAGTTTAGCCCTGTACTAGTAGGCCAAAAAACGGCATTACGAGTGTTACTAGTACGACACACGATTTGAGCATTTATTTGATACGTGTGTACTAGTACACGCCTTGTCTGCACTAGTAATAGGCAACTCAGCACACAAAATTGGACTTAAAAAATGCTCAAACGGCTTCATGGCAAGTTGTTTAAATTAGCAAATAAACGTAATAAAATACTAGGTATATAAGATGTTAAATGGTAGAATTTTCTATGTTACTAGTAGCCCCAGTAGCACGCAGATGTCAACTGGTGCAGTTTTGCCTTACTGGTAGAATGTGGGCACCCTCCGAGCATGCCAAAGTTGTCCTACTAGTGAGGACGTTTCCTTTGAACGTAGATCGTGTCATGAGGCCTCAAAACAAACTTGAACAATCAAAATTGCTCCTTAAATTATAATTGCACCACTCCCTACGAAATACCATGAAACCAGAAAGAACGCGGACTTTTGTGAACAAGTTTGCTTTGAAATGGTATGAGCTTCAAAAGTGGAGTTAGTAAGTAAAGCGATGTGGAAAGGACAACTGCTAACAGGTTAGCTTAGCGTTGCTATCTACAGAGCTGACTCGAGAAAGCCAAAGGTTGTTGTTTTGTTTTGTTTTTTTTTTGATGCAGCAAATGAATCCTCGTCGAATCGCGGCCGCTATAACTCATCATTGAAAAATTAAACACGATCATAAATAGAGGAAAGCCTCACCTTGAATTTCCTGGTAAAGCAGCTCGAAACGACAACGCCAGTTGTAGTTGTGATCGCACAGAGACAGGAAATCACATGGCATGGCTTAAATAGCAGGCATGTCTATGTTGTTATAGATATTAAATACAGGTTTGTAAGGAGCGTATGTGAAGCACCGCCATATTGAATGTGGCAAACAGTGGGTAAAGAAGAGCGATGCTACGTTCATTGACAGAGGTTGGAACACTAACGTAAATTAATCACTAGTCTCTGGCCCCGTCTTGTGCGAATCGTCGACCCTTTTATCGATTCTTAATTTTTTTTCACTTTGGATAAATGCAGTCCTAATTACCATTATATCAAAACTATCCTCTGACTTGATAAAGTTATTAAAATAGTTTAAAATTAGACATGCAGCACGCAGTAGGCAAAGAAGCCCACTGGTTAGCACACCCTCAGTGCAGAGGTCGTGGGTTTGAATTCGGGCACCCTGTGTGTTTGCAGGTCCTCCCTGTGCATGTGTGGGTTTTCTCCGAGTACTCTCGTTTCATCCCACGTTCCAAAACTTGCATGGCAGGTTGATTGAACGTTCTATATTGTCGCTCTGTGTTATTGTGAGCGCAAATGGTCGTTTGTCTTTGTGTGCCCTGCGATTGGCGGGCAACCAGTTCAGGGTGTACCCCGCCGACTGCCCAATGACAGCTGGGATAGGCTCCAGAGAAGAGCAAAACACTCAGACGTGGCGGTGAGATATCAAGTTCTGCTGAGAAAAGATAAAGTAGACAAATTCTCCATTACATCCAACAAGACCCCACTCGAGGTAATCAAGAAAGAAGGTCACAATGTGGTCATTAAAGCACCAACTAGAGCTACATATTCTAGAAACACCACATTTGTGAAAAAGTACTACTCTGAGCACACTGCTCCACAAACAACTGACAAAACACGCTTGACATGGACTAAGAAAGATGGGGAGGCAATCAAACAGCCTGCAGAGTCACCGATTCAGACCCATAGTGAGGGGATCAGAACTGAGCCCCTCACACTCAAGCAGGAGAGACCTCATCGGCAGACAAAGCTGCTGCAGAAATGAACAGACTATATCCTTAAATGAACTTTCCACAGTCTAATGGAAAAAAAAGGATTGTAATGTTCATGTGTTTTAACATAAAGTAATGTGCCTCTCATTCAAATCCATGATCTGATAGAGAGGAATATATAGATATTTCAAGTAAGGAAAGGCGGTCTGTCAAGGGTGAATCAGTTTTTCAAAAGTTGTGTTTCCAAATGTTTCCAGGTTGAGAAAATAGGCTAATCACTAATTCATGTATAGTTTCTTTTATGAGTAAATATTTCTCGTTTTTTTATTACGGAGTTGTGAGTTTAATTCTAGGTCAAGAGAGGATGTTATGTATTGATGACACCATTAACAGGATATGACTGCAGGTGTAGGAGTTCAACAGGCGAGGGCGCTGTATACTAGTGAGGTATGCGGAAGTCGAGAACTAAAGGATGGATGTTAACTGATAAACGGGAGTGTGTTCAGTTATTAAAGGTGGGTCAAAATCCAACACAACCCACAAAGACGTTGAAACAGGTTAGACAACAGTGATCCGCCTCAGCTCGTCTAGCTTGTGAAGAGAGCGTCTCAGTCCACAAGCTTGTAATGTTCACTTAGAGCAGCTCAAAGTGTTAATTGCGTGCCGCAAATTTGATCAGTCACATGCAGAAGGTATGCACATACTTATTTTAGAACCATCCTCTCGGAAACAATGAGCAGCAGTTAATAAAAGTATGGTGCCACAAAGTCAACCACAGCCAACCAGACATTCAAGTTGTTAAAGTACTTCAGCAAAAGAAAGATGAAATTTCTTAAAGTCAACTATTTTTACTTTTTGTGTGTATTGTCTGAACACATTGTTTAGTTTTAAACACACGTTCTATGGTTTTAAGGTGATGGCTTAAGTTGTAAGAGAAAAGTCGGGAGTTTTGGAAACGCAGTAAAACATTTTGGATATGTATTTAGAGTTTTGAAAAAATGGGTGGAGGGTTTGAGAAATGTATTCAGCAATTGACAAAAATATGATCAGTGTCTTCACATATAAATGAATACACAATCTAACACAAACCAACAAATACCCTTTCACACCCACACCCGCATCACAAAAAAACTCTCATACTTACCAAATGAATTCTCATTAAAAAAATAAAAATTCTCACACAAATTTCACATTCATACTATAAAAACCTCTCAGTAACACCCCAAAAAAATCACTCACACATGCCAAAAAACTCCCGCAAACATGAGAGCAACCATCACATGTGAACCTCTTTCTCCCATTCACAAACACATTTCTTAAACAGACCAAAGAAAACCTCTCATACCGAACTAAAAAAAACAGTCACACACGAAAAAACAAAACAAAACCTCACGTTAAAAGTCTGACACACTCAAAACCCACTCACATGTGCCAAGAATGCTCTATGTTTGTGAGTGTGAGCTTTTTTGTGTGTGTTATTTGTGGCCTATATGGCATCTCAAACATGCTAACCACAACAAGAGCGCGATGCAAACCCATTTCACGACCGCTGATAAAAAGATTAATTGTTTAATACTCCATTTAGTCGTCAGCGTTTATGGTGTTGATTTGTAATAGTCACGGGTAAAGGTTTTATTAGTGTTGAATAGTACTGCTTTGACATGAGAACATAAATACTTTCACATCAAACCCCCTCTTTGACGTGCCACAGCATGTACTGTAATTACTTAACGAGAACATTAAAAATGAAATATGTTCATTGTACACTGCTGCTCGAGGGTATTCAATTGGTCCTTGTGCTTGGTACAACAGAAACTCACAGGTACTTTTTTTTCCCTCAAGTGCACCACTGTGTTGCATTTGTAGCTTAAAGCCATACAATATTAATTAAAAAAATGTTTCGCCTCTATATGTAATATGTAAAGACTGGAAGATCTGCATGCAATCCCCGAAATGGAGGACACTTTAAATAAATTATTTAACCAACAATGTCACCATTGCTCAATTTTAAAAGACTTGCTGTCAAAACCTTTTTAAACAAGGTCAAATTGATATAAAATCGAAAATCTTTAATTGATTTTTAACAAATGATTGTATCATGATGGTTAAAAAAATAGCCATTCAAATCATGCAGATGTAATTAAATTTGCAACGTGGGCTGATCGTTTTCGGAGATTGGAGAAGCATGGTCTTGTTATAGCAAACACTCGTGTTCAGGGCTGACGTCATTCTGATCTCGGGAATATTTACCACCACAAGAGGGCGTTCTAGTTCACATTTTTTATCTACCACAGTCTTCACTTTTCCAATTTTAGAGGCTGCTCCGTCTTTAATTTGCACTCCAGAAGTTGTTTGCCTAGTCAGGGGGACGATTAAATCCGGTTTCAACAGGTTTAATTAGATCAATTAGAATAATTGTTTTGAAAAGCACTGCGGATCCTGTCTTCGCTGTAAATCCTGGATTAGCAGCCTTCATTTGATTTGCATACTCTAACTCCTCTCTAATTTAGCAGGAAACCTTGGATCAGATCTGCACATTCGTTGATTATTACTTTTAATTAAAACATTTTGGTCCCGATCGACATATGGGTGAAGGCGCTTTCAGAATTCCCAGTTCTTCCATGAAAAAAAAAAAAAATCCGATTAAAATGAATTGAGACATGTTCCAAATGTAACTCATACAAGTACAACTATCTTTCATGTGAAAAACAAAGTTTCCACATTCCCAAAAATTACAACACTTTTCGTAGTTCCACATTTTGCCTGACAACATTCCCAAATTAATGCCGACTTTCCTCCTTCCCCGTTTCTCAAGTGATTAAAACCATTCCAACGTCAATGTTCAAGTCATTCTGTACATCTATGAAACTATTGATCACGTTTCACGAATTCCCACATTATCGAAAACAGACAATCAAACAAATTAAGACATGTTTGAAATTTTGACCTCCACCTTCCACATTTCTCACCCGATTCAAACCATACCAACTTTAAACTGTTCAGCGCATTCAGGACATCTTGAAACGAGTTATTGTATTGCCCAAATTCCACAATAAACCCCCCAATTAAGACATATTTTACACATTGACCTCCCTTTCCACATTTCCAACCACTATAATTTCAAACTGTTCAACTCATTCATCATGGGTACTATTTATCGGATTCCTAAAACGTTTCAACAAAATCTCATATTGAGAGAGATTTTATGTATTTCTCTCCTCCTTCCACATTTCTTAACTGATTCAAACCATTCCTCCTTCAAGTGCTGTGAGAATAATCGATTTTTTAAAATAAAGTATTATGACTACGACAAAGTACATCCCTACTAAAAAAAGAAAACCAAGCATAGACCGGCATGATTTTGTTGTGTTTTTGTGCTGGCCTTGCTGGTGTCACTAGCAAAAGCAAAACAAAACAGCCAAAACGGCCTGTTGCAGGAACCCTGCCAGGAGCTGGTTTAGGCTGTTTTTTTTTTTTTTTAAACAATTCACCTATTCCCAACAGCATTACAATTAAGATCTTAATCATTCACATGTATTTTCTCAAGAAATTGCATTCTCAAGTTAATTTTGCCCTCTGATCACAGATAAAAAAAATGAAACACACCAAATTCAGAGTAAAACTAATTTGCAATAAAGAAGTGGAACACATTGTAGTCATGTTAAGTGCAAGGGGTTCCAGAAAGGTCAGCCAGAACCATTTTTGCACAGGTAATGGATGATAATGTGAAGGTCAACAGCATACTCATCATACATGGTAAGATGTGACTCTTGAGAGCACTGGCGATCCATTATCAGTCAAGTGCATCGGTGTCAAACTCCGGGACTGCAGGGCCATCGTCCTGCATTTTTTCCATCTCTTCCTGTTGCAACACATCTGATTCAAATGAACAGGATCGATATCAGGCTTCTGCAGAGCTTGCTGATGAGCTGATCATTTGAATCAGGTGTGTTGCAACAGCTGCGATTGGCTGGCAACCAGTTCAGGGTGTCCCCCGCCTACTGCCTGAAGACAGCTGGGACAGGCTCCAGAACTCCATGCGACCCTTGTGAGGATAAAGTGGATTGGAAAATGGATTGATGTTGCAACAGGGAGAGATTGAAAACATGCAGGACGGCGGCCCTCCAGGTCCGGAGTTTGACAGCGATGGTTTAGTGTATGCAGCACAACGGTGATCACCCAAATGTGAATCTACTCAAGGCTAACAGAGCCAGAGGTGAAGGAGAATCAGAGAGCGAAAGGGATAAATACAGGAGGGAGGCCCCGCACATTAACTGCTGAAGAAAAATAAAAAAAAGACGCGTGACCTAGAGAAACGAGAAAGTGCAAGGTCTGTGGAGTAGGGGAGGAGACTGCTCAACCCAATTGCAGGGCTACAGGCCAGTACCATTCACCCCCTCCCTCTTCTCTCTACCCCTGCCTCCTTCAGACACATGAGTGTGCACGCTGCTGTGTGAGCAGAGACAACAAGCTTTCCTCCCCCAGTACCGCCGATAGGATGATAATGGAGCATTCCTCAGAGCTGTTTCTCATTCATGCTCGCTGCGACAAGGGAAGAACATGCTTGTTTTTTCCACTGAAGGCGGCTCAAAGTCTTCCAGGCCAGGCCGCCTCTGCTCATGGGCATGTAACCTGAGATGTGCACACAATATCCTCCCCTTGTTCCACTCCTTTCGTTTTTTTAGGTGCCTTGGATACGAGATGGATACTTACCTGCCTCACTGAGGCATTGATCATTAATCACCAGCGCACTGGAAGGCATGCTTCATGGCAACATGTCCAGCTCCATGTTACTGCTGAATAATTGTAAATAGGCTGTGCATTTTAGATATCCAGCAAAACCATTTTTGAACCGCCTCTCCTTACCAGGTCAGAATCAGAATCGCTACCATCTTTTTGCGGAAACTATGTTGACACAAAAGGAATTTGCCACAAATTACGAAAATTCGCAAGAAACTGACATCCACTAAAAAGGTTTGTATTTGACATTAGGTGTCACAAGATGGCAGCATAGCACTACTTTTGCCTGTATGTAATTCCTCAACTCACGTCAACATAGATTCTCGGTAACAAGATGCCATAAGATGTGCCAAAACACTACTTTTGTCAAAATGGAGCTCCTCAACTCACTTTAACAAAGTTCAACTTCACCAAGATTTCATAGGGTGGCAGAAAAGCACTGTTTTGTCTAAATTAAGCTCCTAAACTCACTTCAGGATAGTTCCACGGTACCAAAATGCCACGAGATGGTGGCAAACCAGGACATTAGTCTAAATGAATTTCCTCAACTCACTTCAACATTTGGCACCAAGACACTTCAGGATGGGTCTGAAGCAATGTATTTATGAGTGAGTTATGTCAGGAAAGGCATCCAGCATAGAAACTGTGCCAAACAAATTAGGTGAGTGACTGTTTGTGGTGACCGCTGACAGTAAAAAAAACTAAAGCCAGTTCTTCTTTTTTATAAATGTTTATCTGTTTAAAGACGCTATTAATCAGTAATACTGATGACCAACCAAGTGTGCAAATGATGCAGAGTGACAGAGCCGATTAGGAAGAATACAATAATAATGGCACTAAAGAGAAGAGCAAAAATGACAATGTGCAACTATAAAATTATCTCCAAGGAAAGTAATTATAAGAGGAAATATGATGTTCACATGTTTTATGGGTTCTAGAGTGTATTATTTGATAACAGGGAGGGGTGAGTGAATACGTAAATACATAAAGCACACTCCTACTTGTGCAATTCTGAAAATGAAAAGAAAAACACATGCCCGCAGTGTGGATTTTGCTCAAGTCTTAAGATACAAAATAACTTGAAGAATGTCTGGATTTGTCCAGCAGTGTGTAATCACAAAGGAATGTCCTGAGACGTTTCTGCTTTTCCTCTACAAGACCCCTATTTTCCCACGGCTCGTCCAGGTCTTGAGAATCTGTTTCCTCTCCCTCCCTCGCTTGCTCCACTTTCCTCTCTCACTATGTTTGTGAAGGCACACGGACACCCACAATGGCTGGTTCAGAGAAGAACGATAATACTAAGCTCGGTGTCTTCAAGAGCACAAAGAGCAAGAGCCCCTGCCATGCTCTGCGAGGAGAAAGCACTCAGAGGCAACATGAGGGTAAAAGGTTGCGAGTCATTGCAAATCAAAAGGAACATTCAAATAAGACAAGAACTCAGAAAGCGGCAGAGTTGAAAAGATTGAAAACAAAACAAAATACCTGGAAGAAAGTCACTTTACAGTGAACCCCCACATATTGCATTATTTGCTAAACATGTCACTAGTTGTGCTTTTTGTGCTCAGGCCAAAGTAACAACAACAAAAAAAAGAATATCCATCTTGTGGCACCTTGTCACCAAGTAATGCTGTCGGGGTGTGTTGAGGAGCTTAGTTCAGGAAAAAAAGTGCATTGTCAACATTTTTGATATCTTGGTGATAAAATGAGTTGAGGAGCTTCATTTAGCTAAAGGTAGGGCTTTGTTGCCATTTCATATTCTAGATGGCGCCGTAGTTGGCAGCTGTCTACAAAAGCTTTGCTTTTTTTGTTGTTGTTTTTGACTTTTGTTTTGTCATATGGTGTTTGTTGTCCTTCGTGTGGACCCATTGTGGACAGTTTTCAGCGTTTTGGCCACAACAATCGTCGAATGAGAAGAATCTGTGCTCATTGTTTACTTTCAAACTCAAGTTTGTAGCAAACATGTCATCTGACCATTGGTGAAGGAGGCTTTGATTCTCTCCCCTTTCATCAGCTTCAAACAACAAGGCGAATGCAGGAAAAGTTCTTACAATTGTATAACTGTCCATGTTTTATGCTATGTGTTCTGTTGTATTATTTGGGGGATTTTATGTTAACTGTTCTGTAAAGCGCTTTGTTACAGCTGCAACTGTTGTGAAAGCACTATTTAAATAAAGATGTATTGTTTTGTATTGTAGCTTGGTGCCAAGGAATTACAAAGTTGAGGAGCTTCATTGAGACAAACGTAGTGCTTTGCCACCATCTTATCTTGTGTGAGCTATATTACATAATTGTAAACCTTTTTAGAGGGGTGTCAATTGCATGCCGGTTTTCACCATCACTGTATTATGCTTTGAGAAACTCACACTTACAGATAAAACTCCTTTCCAGTGGTGATTCTCAACCATTAGTAATTGGAGAGCAAATGTTTTGAAGGCATTTTTTCCCTTTCTCGCGAGATGGTTTTATGTGTAGTTATCATTTGCAATTGGAAAGACATCAGGTAAATGAAAATGGTCAAGAGGCAAGGCCACATGCATGGGGCAACACTTTGGTTCTCATTTTCTGGGGCCGACATCTAACACGCTTGTAAGCTATTTAGGGACATACTTGACTCCAGCAAATATACTTCCTGTTGATCTGACTGTTTTATTCAAATCCTCATGTTGTGGAGTGTAACAACAAAGTGAAATGTTGGAGCTGTTTATTTTCAATTAGGGCCTTTTTCGAAGCTGTGTCTAACCCAATACAACCACTAAAAGGCTTCCCCCAAAACACTCAGCGAACATTTGTTGGTCTTAATGTTCCCCAGACACAAAGTGACATCTGCCTCCCTCCCTCCATGCCCACTGCTCTTTGTTTAAAGGAGCACTGAGGGGAGCCTCTGCACATTGAAGGCAAAGATGATGTCACCATTGTGATCATTTCTGCGCACTGTGGTGCCCTATTTTTGACTAGGCGTCACCGAGGGAAGGCCACAATGTCTGCTCGCACAACGCCAAGAGCAACACAGGCCTGCCACTATTAATTAACACCAGGCCTGTTATTTTATTTTATTTATTTATTTTTGAGGGACCACCCCGCAGACCCACCAACATTTACAACTGAATATTTTGAGGTATCTCAACATTTTGTGTACTGTAATTTATTGGAGAGTTTGGTAAACTCTCCAATAAATTCCTTGAATGTGTTCGATTGGCCAATGAATGTGAGTATTTAAAATATTATAAAGCATCATGTTAAGTCAGAGCCTTTATGATGTACTGATTTGTGATGCGCATAATCAGCACTGTGATTCACCTTAAGTATGCGACATGGTTAATATTTTGTCTACATACACTTCGATGGCCGGTTTACCTAAGTCAATTAAATCGACTCATTTGGTTGTTTAAAACACCAAATGTTACGACTGATGTCCTTTCAGGAAATGTGGAAAATAAAGCTGCCAATTTTTCAAGTGGACAGGCCAGTCATTCTCATAGCATTGTACGTTGGCACCCTCTGGTGGTATGTGAAAGAATCACTGAATTGAATATTCCTCATGTTGTAATGCGTAATGTTCTCCCTGTGCCTGCATGGGTTTTCTCCGGCACTCCAGTTTCCTCTGACATTCCAAAAACATGCATGACAGGTTGATTGGGCACTCCAAATGGTCCCTAGGCGTGAGTGTGGATGGTTGTTTGTCTCTGTGTGCCCTGCGATTGGCTGACAACCGGTTCAGGGTGTCCCCCGCCTACTGCCTGAAGACAGCTGGAATAGGCTGCAGCACCCCCCGCGACCCTTGTGAGGATAAAGCGGATTGGAAAATGGATGTAATGCGTAATTCTTATTTAAAATTCAGTCCAGTGCATATGTACAGTTCGGTTGCATTCACTTACAAACAGTACATTTACAATTAATCCTTCAGAACAGTTTGTTTTCCAAATGTATTAAGATTGAGTTTTAATTTCACTTGAAATGTAAATTGATTTATTACTTAAGTAAAGTTTGGTATTATATTTAAGTGCACTTAATGTTGAAACTGTGCATCATGTTACAGTGGTTTAAACTGATAGACAGAAACGACGAATAGCGATGGGGCAAATATATGCAATGACAAACGGCATCATGTACACAGGATGATGATTGTTCAATTTCCTGTGACAGAGCCCAATGACATGCAGCTACTTGAGGATTCCAGGTCTTCTTCACTATTCATCAACATCACTTTTTGTCATAAAGATGATGGAAATACACCTACCTCACTCCAATTGTAAGAGCGCTTTTTAGCACACAATTTCAAAACATGTCGTCTATGAAACTGAAGCCGAGACATGTGTGTCGTTTAAAAAAACACAGTTGATACACTCCGAAAACTTCAATCGGGCTTTGGGCCAAATGTCAGCTCATGATGAAGACAAAGCAAGCTGTTAGCCTGAGGGAGAAGATGTTGCCATGCACAGGCATTATCCAAAAGCTTCCCACAGTCATCCTGAAAATTCATCAAAAATGTAGGAAGGAAAAAAAACACGTTTTTTTTTAATACAAACTGCTGCACGGATAAAACAGTTTGACAGTATATTCCCATTTCACAGCCATTTTGAATTTGGCTTTCAAAACATTGAGAATGGAACAAAATATATATACTACAAAGCACTACAGTATTGCACACGTATGCACACATACCAGTATTTTATCTAAAAATCAACAACTTTTGTCTTAAGCACTCAAAACCTTTGAAGCACTGCTGCAGTACCACTTGCCAATATTTTATCTTGTTTATTTGAGGACTGAAAGGAGAAAAACATGTTTGTGGACATACTGAGTTCTTTGTAATGTTCTTCATATGTACGCAGCAGTACCAACATTTCAGTTTGCTGGAAATATTTTTTTTTGATGCGCTCAACAGTCTGAAAATAGCTCGTGATATGTATTTTTTTGTGCACTCAAAAGACTTTGAGGTCTATAATTGGACCACGCGTAGAATTTGGGTGTTGTTTATTCTCATCAAATGATGGTGTCCGCCTGTGTTTTTTCATATGGGAAACAAAGACCATCGAACAAGTAACGTGTCATTCGCATCACAAATCCACAAACAAATTGATGTGTTATGCGATCCAAATAAAGACTTGGGGATGTTTTGTCGAATTAGACGTATGTTCAAATGTGGAAAAATCATTTTTACTATTAAAAATGTTGAATACAGTGAGACACGGTTCAATGAATCAGAATGATGAACTATGCGTACAGGACAGCAATACCTCATTACAGGCTGCTCAAAACAATATGTACAACAGCTGTGGAATGTTTTTCACACACATGGACGCCACATACTGTCGATTAATCTATTACAAGAGAAGGAAGTGATACATTTTTACAGCTATAAGGCATTCTCAACAGGTCTCATTTTGCAATCTCATTTCAGGGTTTTGAAGCTACACAAAACATTTGGAAATGGTTTGATTTCATTCATCATCTCTCTTTTTTTTTTTTTTTTTTTTTTTTATGATACAGTGGTACCTTGACTTTCAAGTTTAATTAGGTCCACAACCAAGCTTGTAATTCCATCTGCTTGTGGAGTGGAGCCTTGAAATACGAGTCCCTTGATTTACAGTTGTTTTTAGATATGAGCCTTTGCTTGGCTGAATTTTTGGTCTTGCGATACTTGCAAAAAAATTTTGATTTGAATATCCTTCAGACCTCCTATCGCTAGATGTAGAGGAAGTCTCACAACATACGGACACCATCAATTCACATTGGTTTCTTTGCAGTGGAAGGACAATAGGAATTGGTGGCAAAAGCGTCATGAAGCTGATTTGTCAAATTCCCCAAAACCTCACAGATGAGGAACACGAAAAACAAAACAATGAGACACAGTCATATTTTGTGCTCACGTTTTCCATGTGTGCAGATTATATGGGGACCACATGTAGAGTGTGCAATGGATCCCCACATAGGGATCGGGAATCTGGGTATAAAATTCTTGACTAAGTGGGGATAAACCTCCAATAAGTGTTTTATACCAAAAAATTGAGGTGCCCCCCCCCGCCCCCCCCAATTGAAAGTGTATTAAAAAATATTGGGAAAAAAATATGTCACAGAACAGGTGAATCTGCAGATACCAAACCGCAAGTAACTGGGAGTGGACTGTACTGTTTGTTCTTTATACATAATCATTAGTGCAATTATCCATTTTTCCGAATCCGTTTATCCTCACAAGGATCAAGGTGAGTGCTCGAGCCCATCCCAGCTGTCTTTGGGCAGTAGGCGGGGGACACTCTGAACCGGTTGCCAGCCAATGGCAGGGCACATATAGACATACAACCATTCACGCTCACAATCACACCTAGGGACAATTTTGTGCGCTCAATCAACCTGCCACCATGTGTTTTTGGAATGTGGGAGGAAAGTACCCTGAGAAAACCCACGCACGCATGGGTAGAACATGCAAACTCCATACAGGAAGGGTGGAGCCAGAATCGAACCCTGCTCCTCTGCACTGTGAACCAATCGATCACTGGGCCGGCCTAGTGCAATTATTCTTAGGAAAATACATGTTAAAAGGTGAATTTTTGTGGTTTTGGAAGGTTGGAAGGGATTACGTGCATTTCTATTCATTTCAAAAGGGGGAAGATGATTTGGGAGAAGTTTTTATGAAACATGAGCATGGTCAAGGGCTTCAGGCACCACTGTACATAAAACACCCCCCGCTGCTGTGTCTGTTTTAGAACACAGTGGCACCTTGACTTCCAAATGCACAGGTTTGTAATAATCATAAAGATCTTCCTGTTCCACAAGATGTGGCTGAGTTTAGATTAGTTAGGTATTAAATGTACAAAAAGAACCTTTTCCACGCTTTGAACCAAAATTTCAATAGAACACTCAGCCAAATTAAAACTTGACACTGTTTGAAAGGAAGCAGAAAACATTTGTGACAACCGACTGATAACAACAATTGCTGTCAATTGGAGCTGAGAGTCTCCTGTGGATTTTCTTTATGTGGAAGCCCATGGAAGGTTTGGCTTTGCATTACAAGTCACTGCTGGGTGACTTAATAGAAAGTCAACATGCGGAATCATGATATTGTGAACGTATTATTTAAGCAACGTGTGTGTTAATGTCGTACAAAGGCAAGCAAACCAATCATAACCTATTCAAAATAGAGCAAGTATTTGAGCATGTACAGTTGATTATATCCAGTGTGAGGTCCATGTTCTTGTACTACAATTTTTTTTGTCCTCACTTGTAAAACAGTTAACCACACGAGTAGAAAAACTGTTTGGCTAGTACCGTTTTTGTTCCCACAACTGTATGACATTTCTGCACACTAGTAGAACAACTACTATGATAATACTGGGACAAAACTCAGCACCCGGCGAGATGTGTGCTACTAGTACTAGTAGTGAAGTTCTGAATGTTATTATATAGAATGTCACAAGTAGTACTTGAACCAGTTCATGGTCGAACTGAATGGTGATGGGATCCCACTAATGTAGAAACAAATAAAATCCAAACCAAAAATATTGATTGAAGGAAAAACGAAGGACCAACAAAGTACAAGCAGTAGAGCGAGCGAGGTCAATCGTCCGACAAGAACTTGGGAGCATGGCAGTCCTTAAATGCTTGAACAGACTTGATTAGAATAAGGAACCGGTGCGCCTGCTAGAGGGAAACACCCTTTACTCAAGCTGGAGCTGAATCAAAACAAACACACATTGAACACGGCAGGATGCCAAAGTTGTCCTACGAGTGAACTCACTAGTACTTTGGACCTTAAGACAATTCATCACACTCGGGACCATATTTTCCTGTGTGTGTAAGACAGAAAAGGAACGTAGCAGCGCAGTTTGATTTTAAACATTTAAATGCATGGTAATTTTATTTTTTTTTTAATTTAAATTGAAGCAAAGGGGTAATGTGCACCCTGTGCATAGACGGTCGTACAGTGGCTATTGTACTTTTTTTGTATTTTAATGTTGGTCACAAGGGTGGTACTGCACTTGTACTGCACTAGTGCCAAGTACGTTGTATGTTTGAGGCAGTAAATGGTGTAAAAAGAGATTCACATTAAGTTTCACATCAACCGTGACAAATGAAATCCCCTCAGCTGCAGGTGTCACAAAAGCAGAACGAGATCAACCGCAATGTATGAAAGATCATTTTCTGGGAGAATCTTTTTTTCTCTCGTGCCAGGGGAAACTCCACGTTACTTTATTTTCTGTTGATCCACTTGTAAAAAGAAAGTGCACAGCTAAGTGTATTCAACTGCAGTTTTTTTTTCCCTGAGATGTTGTTCATGTGAAGGAAATAGAGATTTGATTGCCTCAGCGAAAGCACAGCACTTAGCTGCAAGATGCCGAAAATGGAAAATTTGTCTGCTGTGTGCATAAAATGACATGAGTATGAATGTCTTTTTGTTGGATTCTTTTTATTCGGCCTGGCTGGTGAGATATTTGTTTGTGAGCTCATGCTTTTGTGGGGTGAGGCATCACTGAAGGGCCTCGGACTTGCTTTTGCACTTTTCCTGGCATAAGTGACTCCTCGTTCCCAGAAAAGCAGCACACTAATGCATCCTCGGTCTGTCTTTCTCCCTCCCTCTCTATCGGTCACACACTGACACCATGTGCACGCATCTCATCACCGAATGACACTGTGAATACACCTCATCAACAAATGAGTCACTCCACTACTCTGCTATTATGATGATTTCTCCCTTCTGTGTATTACATCATGCGCAGGGGCTCTGCACAGTTACATTCGCCACGATAAACACTGTCGAAAGTGCTCTCCTTTCGACTGTGTCGGGTTTATTAGTCAACTTGGCAGGAAAAAACATTTAATTGATGTGTTGAATAAAAACACTTCGACAAAAGTAAAAATGAATTGTTACTGTCGATAATACAGTCTGGTTGAGATTGAAAACATGCAGTGGCCTTCAGAGGTATCGTAGTGAAGTCCATCAACTTTGATGGGACGGATAGCTGCAAAAATAAATCCAGATGAGCTTTCAACTTTGTAAATTTAATGAGATGAAAAACACATTTAGATATAAAATAGTGTGTGTGTGTGTGTGTGTGTGTGTGTGTGTGTGTGTAGATTAAAAAGTATATACAGTATATACAGTATATGTGTATAGGGCGGCACAGTGATTGACGGTCAGCATGTCAGACGTGCAGGGTTTGATTCCGGCTCTCCTGTGTCGAGTTTGCATGTTCCTCTTGTGCCTGCGTGGGTTTTTCCAGGTACTGCAATTTCCTCCCACATCCCAAAAACATGCATGGCAGGTTAATGGAACGCTCTAAATTGTCCGTAGGTGTGACTGTGAGCTCAAACGGTTGTGTGTACCCCGCCCAAATGTTGAGAGCAAAATTAAAACGTCTACTTGAAGATACCTGGAAAATCTACTCAAGTTTAATTGCCACCACTGTTTACATCTGATGTAATTGGAATACACTGAGCGAAATGAACAACGTGGCTGTATGCCGTCACTGAGGGGCCGGGTAACTTTAGAACAGCTGCTGCACAAAAGTGTGTCGCAAATATCAATGCGTTGCCTCCCTTGTCCCTGGAGTTAAAGGGAAAGAATGAAGGGCACTTTTTCACTGTCACGTTGATTTCAATACGCCATTTTAGGAGAAGCTTAAGGAAGATCTGCAATTGGCTCTGAACACTCAAAGCCATTACATCAATTGCAAACCTTCCTCAGTGACGGATGGTTGCACTCTAATCAATAAGAGTGTTCATGTAGCATAATCACAGAATTTCATGTCAGTGAGAGTGAGTGTGTTACTTGAGGCAAAGCAATATTACATACACCAGTAGCAAATTGGTCTCCGGTGCTTTAATCACGTCAGCAGCTCAAATCATTGACTTTGCAAAGCATTATGCAGTATTGTGTTCTGTTACATTGTGCGCAACACTGGTGATGTATTGAAAGGATGCTGCAAAGAAAGAACCTGATGTGGGGAGATTAATTACAGTTCACTTGCAAGGTTCTTGTATTAATACAAAGCACAAGATAAAATTAAGTTACAGTACGAGTGTAAGATGTTAGCACTACAACAAATGCTTAACACAGCAGAACATTGTCTTCATTGAATTTATTGGGTGCTTAATTGTTATTATGTACTGGAGTGCCAAATGTAAGCAAGGTGTAATTCAGCTGTATAAAAGGATGCTTTCCGTGGTCCACTTTTCTTGTTTGAGCACTATTTTCAGCGTAATTTATGTTCTTCAAATTACGCATTTCGAGTTGCTGGAAGCTTGTGTTAATGGCGTCATCCTACATTGAGGATTGTGCGGGGAGGAGGGCAGATTCATCTGTATTCCCTGAAAGTGTCTGCGAAAATCAATAAATGCAAGCACAGCTCCTCGCTTCTGACGGCTGTCCCTTTCTTTGCAGGGTGGACTAATAGAAAAATAATAATTAAATCCGAATCGCCAGATTAATTTGTTTTCCATCAGTCTCAGGAGAGATTTTTTTTTCTTGTTTCTTTAGAGCTCATTATACTTTCTAATCTACACACACACACACACACACACACACACACACACACACACACACACACAAAAACTCTTTTCAATAGACATGCGGTCTCCCATCCCCCCTTCTCTTCCCTGTGGTGCTCTTTCTCGCATTGCAGTCATTGTGCTGGCACTTATTATGTTACAAATGACTGAGGTACAGCAGCCATTCTCAGTGTGCATGCAAAGAGGGCCCACCCTTCTTTGCGGCTAGTGCCTTCTCCTAATGACGATGCTCAGAGTGCACCCCCCCAC
>NW_017805824.1:5198595-5238321 GCF_001891065.2 Hippocampus comes
CACACACACACACACACACACACACACACACACACACACACGCACTCCTATGCTGCCCGCCCCCACGCACTCGCCATAATGAAGATTCTCCAGTGCAATTAAAAAATCCTTGCTTCTTGCTGCTACTGTATGACAAACACTGTCATTCCTCACGACCTGTCAGCACTGCGACGAGAGTCGATGGAGAAATACAGCAGGGGGGCCAGAGGCTACATAGGCAGATGGGGAGGATTTTGATGGAGGAACTACAGCTCCGCCCCATCTCAACAGGTAATGGAAAAAGGAGCACAGAGAGAGAAATCAATGACCGCGGAAGATGGAGAACATGCGTATCAGGGTCATTCTACAATCAGAGGACACTCAGTTCAAATCATTCATGCAGAAAATGCAGATACATGCAGTTCTTATGTAAATTTGTTGTCCTGAGACAAAGGTGTAGGTGCAGGTTCAGTAAAGGTAATTTGTAAATGTGATATAAAATAACAAAACAATCTTAGGTGCCCCCTAAAATGGCATCTCTTGCTTTTCCCTTCCTCTTGATCAAAAATTTTCATATTATATATAAGAGAGAAAACACTTTTGGAATCAGCTTTTGGGTATTTTATTGATATGTCTACCATGTCATTGTTAGAACATTTGGGTGATCAGAAACATAGTTCATACTGTGGGAATTATTCTGTGAAGTTGTTGCACCCCTCGTGAGCTGCATGACTCTACAGGAATGATATCATCAGCTAGTTGCTCTGACAATGGGTTGACCCCAGTTAAGTCTCCTCTTCTATTGTAAAGCACATATTCAGCAATATTTATTTAATTGTCCTCAAATTCTAGAATGACTCATAAAATGCTTTTTTTAATGTTTTTGCTCCAAGTTAGGGAATGACCACTGACCTCCTACATTCTCAGATGTATGATCTGTAAGTCGTCAACCTACTCTTGAGGATTTGCATGCTGCAATAAAGAAGAGTGGCCGAAATTCTGTTGGACTCAGCCCACCCTGGACGCCAAAATCTCCCAGCTCCTTTCCTCTGGTCAATGCTATGGAACAATGCACACCAAGATTGCTATTAACTTCTTCAGCTAGTGCTTCTCATACTTTTACATCATGGACCACTTCAGAAAATACTTTGTAATGCAGTACACTGCACATCACGTGTTAAATCAACACCTTTCGGTGTTAATTTTAACACCAGCAGAGTGTTTATATGCATCCACACTAAAGTAACATTAAAGAAAGTGTTAAATGTTCAACACCCGGATAGTGTATTACAGCAACAAAATGTAGTGTTGACAGTGCAGTAATAATGACACTGTTGAGTGTTTAGATAAGACTAATGACCGTTCATGCCAACACTATACAGCGTGGGGGGGGGGGATGCCACACAACTTTAAATAAAATGCATTACAACATTTCAATTCAGAACACTTCTTTTATTGAATCCATTTCAGACAGCTCATGCAAAACAGCAGTAGAGCACAATGTATGTTCTTTCATGATTTTTACATGAAAACTGCCAAAGATTGTGCCCATAATAAAATCTGGTCAGCCACACCAACAACAGTGAAGAAATCCTTCACGGTTATTAAATGCATTCAGATAATCATCACCACCCACAATCAAATTATTTGTGGTCGGAAGACAATTTAGCGATTTTCCTGAAAATAGGGAATTCATTTTCAATACCAACACATACAAACATTCCTTTCTGGCATTCATCTCCATAGTTTTTCACCCAAGAGGTAACGGCAACACTAGACATTCCATACAGTATTTGACATGACCCTTTCACTTGATCTGGAAAGTGTAGAATCTCTCTGTGCGTGAACGTTGCTTTCATTTTGACACTTTGATAACTGACTGGATGGGCAAACGTTTCATCATTGGACATGCATTCATCACCTCATGGCGGTTCAGATGTTGATGGTCTTGCAGATTCTTTGGGCCACCTTCAAAATGACAGGGCAGCAAAACAGACAGAAGAAAATGGATACAAAACAATTCCACAATACAATACTGAAGTCCATTTCCTGTAGGCCAAGGATGTCAAATTCATTTTTGTCACGAAGCACATTGTAGTTACTATTTCCCTTGGAGAGCCATTTGGACTATGAAACCATATAGAAGAAGTCAAGAATAATGGTTTATTCAACTATTGTTATTGTAATGAGAAGTTGTAATGAGAAGTTTGATTACAAGAAAATGCTTACAATGTCTCTGTTATTTATTACATATGCAAATTTGACATTTTGGTACAGATTTTAGCAAGCATCATGAAACTTGGCATACCTGATTTGCTTTCACGGGCCACATAAAATAATGTGGCGGGCCAGATCTCGGCCCCGGGCCTTGTGTTTGACACCAATGCTGTAGGCCTACATGGCCAAAGGAGGAAACACCAGAGGGGTTTTTTCTTTTTTTTTCGCCAACTCATTATTCACATAAGACCTTGTTGTCTACATTGGGGAAGAGTTTGGCAATTCCATGCACATAGATAATGCAGACATTAACTTTTTAACTTTTCACGAAAAACCTCAATGCAATCAAATTTCTTCAAGGACCCTTGGCTATCATCTTATTTACATGTTAAATTTTGGAGAATAGGTTTATTGTTTGTCAAGCAGGTGACAAATGACGTTCATTAGACTGAATGGAGACGTTGTGTTACTCACAGTCCAAAAAAAGTTCCGTGCAGCTCATCGCTCTAGCTGCTTACACCTGCTTCAACCAGAACGTTAAATACTGTGTTAATGAACCCGATTGGCCGTGCACCCAAAGCAATCATGTGACTTCACACAAAATATACTCTTGGCCAATCTGTTTTAAACAATGAACAAGAAATATGAAATAGAAAACTTAAGTGGAAACCAAGTTATGGGGCATTTTTTCCCATCAAATACCATCTTGTGAAACTTATGCCTACCTTAGGGAAGTTTAAAGTCATCGTGCAAGCGAGGAGGAAAATGATGCTGAAGAAAATTGTCTCGACTCTAACCAGTCCACTTCAATCATTATGTAAGGGCATGGTTTAAATTTCAAATACAGACACCAATCAAGGTTGAATCCAGGTCACACCCCAAGTATCAAAGTACTCAAAACGCTTCACACTGTTACCTCATTCACCTACTGGTGACGCAGCACCCAACTTCGGGTTTTCAGTATCTTGCTCAAGGACACTTTGACACAGTTGCAATGGTTGGAGTTCGAACCACCAACCTCCGGGTTGGGAAACGACCATTAAGCCATGCCGCCCCAGTCTTATATTCGAGACCAGTACTCTCTGGTACGTGCTTTCTGCAGACCAGCAACAATTATGATACTACATACATAGCATCATTGCTACCTGCTGGCTAAGTTTTTAGCAGCTAAACTGCTAATGTTTACGTGGCCAGGTTATGCAAACTCTGCCCGCAGGCTTTTCATATCATCGCTTGCATTCTCCTTGTTCAAATGATTCAATGGGTTTGTTGTATTGCCTTGTTTTTGAGGACCTATCTTGCACAACAGCTTCCTCCTCCAATTTCGCTCTGGAGATACCACCACAAAAGTGACGGCGAGGAACATGTCTTTAAGATTACGGCAAGTCATGGATGCCCATCAGCTGTGCGTTTAGCTACATATTTCATCATTCCTTTAACCTTCTGTTTACTGCTTTTTCCTTCAATTATTGTCGGATTCTGTTTCCTTCAACTTGCAAACCATAGTAAAAGGAAAAGCTGGACTCTTGAGTGGCTGATATCGCAAAGGTTTCCACCGCATCTGATGCAGTAAAGATGATCACAGCTCCGACCTGGTCACATAACAGGGGCGTCACTAGGTTTCAAGAACAAGGGGGGCTTAGCCCCAAGGGGAACACAGCCCCTTTAGGGGGGGTCCGGGGGCATGCCCCCCCGGGAGAATTTTTTTCTACATTCTTTTAAAAATCCATCAATTCCGTGCACTTTGAGAGCAAAATGAAGAGGCTATGAAGAACTACATACATCACATTAGTATCCTCTTTACTATGATGGGGCTTCCTCCCCTGGACTTTAACTGGACTAGATAATAGAAATTATAAAGAGTTCAAAAGTTCAATCTTGGTTGTTCAAGGGAATTAGAAGGATGCCCGATAACATAACCTATATGACAGTAGGCCTATATTCCTCTCTACCAAAATGTATTAATATATGCTTAGCCCCCAGAAGACTATGTATTTTGAGATGTCTGCCGTGATATGCAATTTAAGTTAGTGCAATGAGATGCAAAAGCTTCATCACTTTGGAAAAACACAAGTTTGCTGCTCAATACTTACTGTAAGCTCCGATTGCATTTTGGGAACAGCCTTGCAAGTAAAATTAGCCTTGAGATCTGATAGACTCACCTGTCCAGCAGAGCTCCCCCCCGGCTCACTCTCTGTGCGTCTTTAGCCTGATAAATGTATTTATTTTATATTTATTTATTTATTTTATATAGGCCAAAATCTCAATAGGTGTTGCCTCAAAGAGTTGGTGTAATGATTATTTATGTATTTAATAATGAAATGTTGCTTAATTTTTATTAAGCACCACCTTAATTTATCCAAAAGTGAACACTTGTTACAGTGCAGTTTCTGCTTTACTGGAGATATTTTCGCGGACCATAGTCACTCGTTTTACCAGCATGGATGCATTGAATACTTAATTTACCCAGCATGGATGCATTGAATACTTAATTTACCTTTCTAAAAAACTGTCGAATATCCATGCTGTCGACTCAACCTGACTTTCGGCAATGAACTGTCAGTTGTTGCGTTAGCATTTGATGTGGCGATGGTGACAGACACGTCAAATGCTAACGCAACACTTGTTGCGTTCAGGAAACCTGGGAGATTTAACATCACAATAATGGCAGGTTATCGAAATATAATTTAAAATGGCCACATTACATTGAATTTGATGCAATATATTAGCAAAAGTACAGAAAAATAAATAATACTTTTTTTTAAATAATGCAATGAAATTATTTAGGGGGGCTAAAGACATTTTTAGGGAGGCTGAAGCCTCCCTAAAATAGGCCTAATGACGCCCATGTCACATAATATCCCAATTCCTAATGATATAACCCTAGTTATATTGCCCTTTGGAAGATAATCGATGGGGTCGGGGGTAGGCTGACGCTCCACCCCCGAAAAAAGAGTGGGCCACAGTCCAGTACGGAGACTAGACTAGACTATACAGGCTATTTTACTACTGAGTGGTCTTAATGCAACACTGACATTCTATTTTTAACCCAAACTATTAACACTAGCCAATTTGTACTGTACCACTATCAACAGGCCAGAGGTTTTTTTCCTAAAAAGTACATGTAATATAACTGTAACATTATCACAGTGTGCACATTAACGCTGTATTTATAGAAGAAAAAAACAACTTAATGATTCAATTAAAATGCCCACCCATCCATCTATTTTCTAATCTGCTGATCCTAACGAGGGTCACGAGTGTGCTGGAGCCTATCTCAGGTGTCTTTTGCTGGTAGGCGTGGTACACCCTGAACTGGGTGCCACCCAATCGCAGGGCATATAAAGACAAACAACCATTTGTCACTCACAATCACACCTAGGGACAATTTAGACCGTTCAATTTACCTATGGTGCATGTTATTGAAATGTGGGAGGAAATCACAGAACCCAGAGAAACCCACACAAGCATGGGGAGAACATATAAACTACGCAGGAAGACCAGACTTGGTATCGAACCCTGCACCTCTGCACTGTGAGGCGGACGTGCAAACCAGTTGTTCAGCGTGCTGTCCTCAATTAAAATGTATTGCACTAAAAATAGAATGAATAATTGTCTCAGTACATTTCTAAAAACAAAGAGTTGTAAAAGATTACGTACAAATACAGTACTGTACAAGGTAAATACAACTGAACTGTACTGTACTTGGGCAGGGATGATTTTGCAAACCACACTGTCTCAAAGTATTGTAATTCTGAAGTGACACTCTCACACTTCATCATTTTCACAATTTATTTTTTATCAAGCAGTGCTGCACTATGGCACACCTTCACTATGTACTTTGTACATTTGTGTCTACATCCTAAACGTACACACTTCATCTTGTAAGTCAAGGTACTACTGTATTATGTGACAGTATAAGTGAAAGCATTACAGTTGCCCCAACTAGTTGAGGAAACTTGCGTTTTGAACATACTTGGCCAGTAAAGATGATTCTGATTCAGTTAAACATAAAAATATTTCCCAGACATTCGTACCCTAAAAGTTTAAAAGAGGCCACATATGGCGACATTGGCACAGAGGAGAAAAAGCATCAAACATTAATGGTCATTTTCAATGTTTATGAAGCGTTAACATGAATGTGCCTGTAAACCAACACTCCGTGTGGCTCCTAACAATAATTAGAATTGATTTATAGGGTGTCCACAAAGTAAGTGTGAGCTGTTTGTTCATCATGTGTAATAAAAATAGATGCGGCACAGCAATGATGTGACATGAGGCGATGCACCAGTTGTTTGTCCCGTCCTCATCAGGGTGGGGCATTTTGGAGCAGTTGCCCACTCCGATAGCAAAAAAAAAAAAACATTGCCCCACCCCCTTGTTGTTTTCCAGTTGAATGAAATAATCTTCCCGTCTGGAAACCCAGTCTGGGTCAGAGGGCCTGTGCTCAGCCTGTTGCTTATTGTGTGTTCAGAAGAGGAGGTAAAGAATACAATTAGGCACAGATGGCTGTCTTCGCCAGGCAATGTATTGATCCTACCCAGAGGAAGATCTGTGCCATTTGTTTTTTTTTTTGTTCTGACAAATGCCTTCTTATGTTGAGCCCGTGTGCAACTGATTTGTATTTGTTTGATCAAGTATCACCCCTTCAAAGCTCATTATTTGGTCAGTTAGTGAGACTGAGTGCACATTTTGCTGCCTCCCCCCCACATCGCAACAAAATGACGGTCTGTACGCAAGAAAAAAATGTGCTTTGGTTAAAGATGCTTACGTAGTAACTGCACTTGAAAATATTGGAGGTGCAATAAATAGCTAATCAAATGAAATGAAAATTATTTTTGATGATCGCTTAGTCATTTAGAAACCTTTTTAAATTCAAAATAGTCTGAAAACTCTGAATTTCAGCTTCCCAACAAATTATTATTCTCCAATTTCTGCTGTCGTCCAAGAACGCAGACTGACGATCTTAGCGTTGAATCAAAATAAAATATTTTTGCCTATTTACTGACATGTTACGGACCAAGCCAGTAATGGAATCATCATTAAATGGATGTTTGTGCATTTTTTCCACAGTCAATTTGAAATAATGTGCTATTTTTGAATGAAGTGATGTCAATGAAAACTTTTTTTGATTCGATTTTACAATTACCTAAAATAATAGTCAATCAATTACATGATTATTACAATAATCGTGAGTTGCAGCTCAAACAAAATATAATCTCATACTTTTCAGCATGGTGAAATGGCTGCACGTAGATAGATTGTGAGGAAGATGCACCTATTAATGCTTACACTTTTCATCTTGAAAGACTGCATGCATGAAACAAACAGTTTCAATAAACTAAAATGCACTATGCAGAATCTCAATTTTCATAATTAGAGCATTTTTTGTGACATGTGGCATGCTTGAGTAAAAATACAATGTAATTCTTCAGCATTAAAATTTAGTTTGATTTAACATTAATCAAAGTTAAAAAGGAAAACTAGAATCTGGCTAATTTTCTTCAAAATAAATGGTCAAACACATTAATTATGCACGCAAAATTTGGATTTCATACTTCAAAAAAATGACTGCATCGTTAAACAAATAGTTTTGAGGGTAGTTCAGTGTTAGTGACCGCTCTATGCTCCATGTGAGTGTTTTCATTTTGTATCGTGTGTTTGACTGTTTCTTCCTTTCCATAAAGGGCTGAAAGTGCATCGCTAACTCTTCTTCCACTTCACTCGAGCGGCGGTGTATATGAAGCTCACTCGTAATCCGCTCACAACCCAAAGCGAGAAAAAAATAAATACAAATCGACCCAGCGATAGTAACTCAGAAAGTACAGGTACCATTGTCCTGATTTGGTTTTTTTTTTCAAATTTTTTTCAGCAGGCAGGAGGCAGTTCGATGCACTTAAAAGTATACTGTGAGCCATTGCTAATTACAGGGGCTAGGTACTGACCCCGACCACAAATAATGGAATTTTGCTAACAATTGCTGCAACTATAAAAGTTATTAGATATTGCATGTATTCATATTTCAAACAATACCGTAAACAAATAATGGAACTATGCATGTTCTTCCATGAATAAGAGGAAAGGTTTTGAATGCTCACCCCCACCCCAAAAAATGTGAACAGGTGAACAAGTGAATGCAGATCCCCAGAATATGTGAAATTACTCTGTATGCCACTTTTAATGAAAAGACAGTGTGCATTAAAACATATGCTTGGAAAACTTGACAATAGAGTATCGGTTTTCAGCATTCAACTGAACCCAATCAATGATTCCATTGGGTCTGAGTTTTAACAATAAAGGCTAACTGGGAAGAGTAGGATTTGACTGCTCAGTAGTACAAGTCAAAATGCACAAATTATAAACTTAATCACGAGTCACATTCTCACAATGTTGTCTTTTTAAAAATCAGGCTTTTTCACAGGGTAGAACTGAATGTAGACAGATTGTAATGGCGACACACTTTTTTGATAGAACATGGATTTCATACTTCAAAAATTAACTGCATGAGCGAAAAAAAAATTTGGGAGACAGTTCACTGCAATTGGGCAATAAGTATAGTCTCACTTGTGTTTCAAATCACTGCTTGCATATGATATTAATCCATCGGACTGCGTGCTTGAAAGCGTGGGATATCATTTATAGCATTCAAATTGATGCAATTAATAAATCCACGGGATATGTCATGTAAAAATAAAATAATGCTAAATAGCAAAATTAAGACTTGGCTGAGAATGGTCAAAAAGCGCGAATTCCAATGTGACAAATGTGCCTTTCAACGTCTTCATTTGAGGGAGGTCATCGTCATAAAGTAAGACGCGTTGTCTTTTTTTAAGGGTCCGTTACGTGCATTGGACGTCTTTCATGTCATCATGTCGCATTTCAAAGTAATAACGGTCAACGACTGCATTCTTGTTGGTTGCCAAGGGGCTACTGCACAAATAAGAACTTTTTTTCTCTCTTTGTGTGGCAGTAGAGAGCCGACGACGTCAGATCGGTTCCTTGAAGTGGAGCCTGAATAAACCTTGAGAAGAGACTCTCCTTCAATCTGCTATCACACACATACACACACACACACACATACACACACTGCGAGACTCAATTACTGCCCAATTCCCCTTCTTTATCATTCGTCATCGACCTCTTTCATAACCAAAAGCGACCCAGAGAGGTGGAAAAAGAAGCAAAACACACGAGCAAACCGGAGTGTTAGTTTACCCTTTCGATCCACGTTGGAAATAAGTAAAGTGCAAAGTAAAACAAGGTAAGTGTTTTTGTTTTATTTTACTGTGGCTGACGGACGCCGTGTTTTCGCTCTCATCACATGCTACTGAAATCGCCGCTTTGTAGATTCATTTTTTTGTGGTTTACACTACTCGAAAGCAACAAATAAGTTAAAATCGGAGTTTTGTTGCGCTTATATGCATAAACCAATTGTTCTTATGCACTCCGTCTTTTCACGGCGATCTGATAGTGGGACAAATCGTCTTTTGTGTTGCCTTGCTTGCTTCGTTTCTCACGCATCGCCCCACTCCAACTAATTTGGTTTCTTTTTGGTCCTAACGTGTGTATTTATGAAAATATTCAACTTGACAGTGCCTTGCTGGTGCTTTTGGCTTTTAGTCAACGTACGCTTATCGCTTTGGTGCTATGTTGTAATGCTGTTTTAAAGGTGCAGCGCGGTCCACTTTAACGAGGACCCAACAAATTATCCCCAAATGCAACATATTCCCCAAGGTTGGTTTCGATTTAGTCCCACAATATGTGCTTTTCACCCCTTCACCACACCACCATGTTCGTGATGCCCCCGGTTCCGTTGTTTGGCTGGTCATTAAGACAACCTTGTGGGGTTTAGGTCGCTTCCTCAACCGGAGAAACTGAAAGATGTATTCCATTTGTGTGAGTGCGTATATTCACAATATCGTCCGTTTCTCTGCCCCCACTGCCAAAACAACAAGCTCCTCGCCATCTTGGCTATCTTCAATGTAATCCCCCCACCCCAACACCCCACAAACAACACCGCTCACCTTCACATACATCCACGTTGTCTTCCCAAGTTTTAGAAACAAAGTTTTAGACCTAAAAAACATCACAAAACGGGTGTCGGTGACGGGGGAGCACACGGGGGTATATTGAGGAGTTTGTCTTTGACGTTTATGGAAGCGAATGTAATGAGCGGTTGAGTTAGCCGTGAGTGGACAAGACGTCGGTGCTTCCAGAAGGCGACATAGCTCGTCATTTTCGATAAGCAGGTGGATATGAAATAGTTGAAACCAGGGATCAACTGCCCCTTCACACACAAGTGTGTATTATTTATGGTTTGTGAAAATGTGAATTCAAGTTGAACCACAGTACGTAGTGCTTTGTTGATCTTTGAATGAAGCAAAATGGGACTTGAAAGAGGGGGAGGAAGGGAAACAAGGAAGGATGTTAATTACTATGAATCTTATTAAGGGGAGAATTGTCAGTGTCAATTCTGTCCAAATAGCACGAATTAATCTGAAATGAACTGTCTTTTAATTAATATAAGCTTGTTAACATAAAAGTACATTGATTGGGGAAAGAGTGTATCTCTTGTCTGTTGTAATCCATGTTGAGCTATGCTTCAGATTCTAAAAAGAGACTCCATTAATCATCATAGCATCCTTTTATCTCTTATTGTAGTTATTGCTGCACACTTTTTTAGTCTGGAGTTAAACTTGGGGAGCTCACAGGTCCAAAAAACACACTTCTATCTCTTATTTTCAGCTGTTCCATGTTGTTGCACACATTGAGTCAGTGGAGCCAAACTTAAGATCAATGTCCAAAGGGGACAGGAAAGGAAAACCCAAACCAAACAAGCAAATGCTTTGAAATGGAAAATGTGATCATTTCACCTCCCACCTCTTTTGTTTGGCCATTTATTGCTGCAAAGACATAGTGCCGAGAAGCAGATGTTTAGCCAAACATGAAGGCACAGAGACCCCCCTGTCCTTATGGGGATGGTGTTCCCTCCTCACGCCGCTGATGCATCGACATGACAGCTGCTTGATTTCATGGAGCTGCTTAGGAGCCATTAGTGGTATCACCGGATTGAAGCAGGGCAATGTATCTCAGCTTTTCAAATTCTCAAATGACGCTCTACGTTTGTTCACAATGTGCTGCATGAACATAGAACTTAGTCGTGTACAGTGGTGTCTTGACTCAAGTGCCATGACCAATTTCCCCAATTAAATAAACTGATGTCATCGATCTGTTTCAGCCGCCCCCCCCCAAAAAAATGTTACATGTTTTAAAGAAATAAAAATAGCACAGTATTGTAAATAAATATATTAGATATTGTAGAGGAGAATGTGAAGTAGCAGATTTTATAAAGGGCAAGAAAGATGACAGTCACATACACTGTTGTATACGTGCGTTGATGTGTACCTTTAAGCACACTTGTCGCCATGGGCGGGCCATATGGGAGCCGTACCAGCCCACCAAGATGCTTTTGCCCCCCCACTTGAGGCATGGCTCTCTAAAAATATATATTTTAAATGAAGCTTGTATTTTATTTGATCATAGTAGCTATTTTTTTGTGTTCAATACTAGCTTTGAGTTTACTAAGACCTTAAAAATAGAAACCATTGTGTGATTTTCTTTGATTGATGGCCAGTCTAATCTGCAACAGTTTCACTGAAAATATTAGGTGTGCAGATTTATGTCATAAAACGTCAATGTTAGGGGAAGAGTTCCATGCATTTTAAAAAAAGGGAATCTGCAAAGTTTTTGTGGCATTGTCTAATGGCATACATGTTTATAAAATGTGTCCATATTTGCAAATAATGAGAGCCGAATGAGGAGGCTTGTTTGATTGGCACACATGTACAGTCTGGCAAATGAGAAGGGACACTTTACAATATCAATCAGTATGGGGTAGGTGTTGGCAACTCAAAAGAGCCATTTAACCCTTTTGATACAGAAAAGAAAATATGGCAGCCACAAAAACATTTTGACATCAAAAGTGAAAGTAAAATGAAGACTTTTATTTTTTTTCTGCTGCTGATGCTGCCATGAGCAGAGTGCCCTTTTCAGTGTGATATGTCAAAGTGGCCACCATATTGGATACTATCATTGTATTTGCCATAAAAATGGCAAATTCTACTTGTAAATTGGTGTTAGAATGAGTGAGTTCTGGCATGTTGATACATCTCGAAGGAGCGAATGAACAATGCCCCTTCAAAGATCTCCTCACTTTGCAGTTGGGCAATGTCGACATATACAGCAATTCAGCGCTGAAAGCGGGATCTCTGTGTATGTACTGTAAATGTTGTGGATGGTAATACTTGCCACTGGGCGAAAGATGGCCAGCGCCTATCGCAAAGTGCGCCATTCAAGACTATTGACTGTGTGGCAGTGCTACTCAATTCATGTGCAGTATAAGATCATCAAAAATATAGAGCTTTCTGGAGGGTAAAAATACTGACTGAGCAAGTGACATCATCAGCTCTGATTACAACTCTGTTGCGCTGTTTACCACGCTTCTTGGGATTTTTTTTTCTCCATTTTGTATTTGTGTGTTTTGACTGATTGACCAGTTCAATAAAGAGCTGAAAGCGCATTGATGACATCTTTTTTGCACCACTTCTTGAGCAGCTACTTGCTGGTAATGCAAATATGGCTCGCAAAGCAAAACAGTGACGCAACGACAGCTCGTAACTTGAAAAACTCTTAAGATGGGGTACCACTGTACTAACATTTTGTACTTTTCCATATTTTTGAGAGGAGGCAAGAGCCAAAATGTAAATGGTTCACAAATCTGTCAGCCGTTGTTTACTTTGTTGCTTTGAAAAAAAAGCATATACAGTACTACTACCTCAAGCACACTCAAATCAGTTTAATACTCAGTCTTTGTCATTCTCTTATATTGGAACTGTTGTTTTTGAAGCTATAAAGGAGCAACTCTGCTCAACATGAACATTGAGGAATTAAGGATAGACATTGTTAAGCCCTATTTGCATGTCTACCAAAGTCACAGCAAATGGTTGGTATTGACTAAGCTGATTAGGTGAAATTAGGTTCACGAGCTCTGTGTCTTGGGGTGCTGAATCTGACAGAACTTGGACAGCTTTGGAGAATACAATCCCATGTGCACACAAAGCTGTATGCACTCTAATCCTTTATTACCAAATATCTTATGTGAGAAATGAGACCCAAGCTTTGCATGTTTGAGAATATAGAGATTTATTAAGTCTGTGTGTTTAATCAATAGCGTTTTGTCTCCAAATCAAATTGGCTCGTCTACTGACTGACTTCGATGAGGCATGTTAAACGATGCATCTGTTGATGGCCAGGCCCATAGCATGCTGCCTGGATGTTTCGGACAATTCTTCTGAAAATTTGCAGCGATGATTTGAGTTTCCTCTGATGGCATTCAAATGTTGAAAAATGTAGTTTGACATAAAGTGGATTTTATTAAATGTGAAACATTCAAATGTATAGGTTTGTGTTTCAAAAGTCAGTTCTCAGACGGTGCTTAAAAAGAAATTCATCTGACAGATGAATTTGAATATCGGCACTGTTGACTGTATTGGTGTAGAGATTGTCACTGATTGTTTTGCTTTAACATGATGCCGTGGTGAGTTTTCAACATTGGTTTTGAACTGTCGTCATACGTGATGTCACCATATCACACAAACTGTCAGTGCACCTCGGTTAGACCCATTAGTTGTTCTGTTGTCAGCTCTTGTGTGAAACACTTCCTGCATTGCAAAATTCACTCTTTAGCTTTTTGCAAAGTTATTAGTCTCGCAATGGAGAAATTCCCAATTCACAGCAACAAAGTTTTGAAAGGAAGAAGTTGAACAAAATATAGGAGCTGCTGGAAAGGCAGCCACTCTCGCGGCACCATCTTGAAGTCAAAATAACAAAATAACACAACACAAGATACAGACAGTTGTGCAATCTTAATCACTTTTCCTGCATACACTTGGTTGTTTGAAGCAGTTATAGATGAAAGAGGAAAGGATCGAAGAGTCCTTTCACCAGTGGATCAAAGACGTCATGCTGAAAATGTGCACACGTCTGCTCCAAGCTAAGTTTTGAAAGCAAACACGAAGCTGTAGCGTCCATTGATGAAAAGAGATTGGCTCACATCTTCTGTCCCACGTAATCCGCTTCAACTCCAAGCCGCAACTTCCAGTTCCACATCTGCATTGGCGCTCTGCGCCGATGCTCCTTTCTTCTCATCGTTGGCTCCTCAAGCCTTGCATCCATCCAGCCACAGACCGTCCCAACAGCACCGCTGAACAAAGCGGGGCTGTGTAAAATGCTGCCCATTACAAGCGCAAAAAAACACAAGCGCCCCCAGAGCTGTCCAGCAATGACAGTCAAATGGCACCAACATTCCTCCCAATCAAATACAAAAATAACAAAAATAGAGATACAAGGTTTTCTCCCAATAGCAAAGCCTTTCTGATCTACTAACACATGCTGTAAAGGTCTACAGGTGAGTCAAAAACGATGTAATAACTTATTAACCACATGGCACCCTGTATGTAAGCCTTCTGAGATTTCATTCTGAGCAAAGGCCAAAATTACAGTGTATCAGAAATGTATTTCAAACGCATCATAAGTTTAACAACATTTTAATGGTGTAAAATTTATTTCATCCTCAGAGCTGACAGTGTGGATAATTGTACACCCTGATTCTATCACTGCAGCTCAGAATAACATGAGACACCTGTGTAATACAAGAGAAGTAATTAATACATTTATCCGATCATCCAACTAAATTGCAGAAAATACTCACTCCATAGCCTACTTATGTTATAATCTCTACATGTGTCTTAATCAACTTTTAATATTTGATTATACACATAACAAGCTAATAAATTGACGCTAGATCAACCAAAATATCTTAAGCCTAAAGTTGGCCCATTTGCGCTAGGAGTTAAGTGGAAAACTTTAATCTTACAATGAATTTTATCACAAGCAAATTGTTGAGTCACATCGAATGCTAGCAAATGTATACAGTATGATCTGTTAATATGACTAATTGCGATTTACCTGCGAAAAAGATACTCGCGTGGCGAGCCTTCAGATGCCACTTGAGATTTGTGGTATTCTTTCCACCTAGTTTGTGGCCACATTTACCGTTACCGCCATCTACAATGCATTGTGTTTATTTCTGTTGGTTTGGACAGAAAGTATGTCCATATATCTTTGCTTCCTTTTCCGACCACCAAGCCCCTTTGTTGACACTGCTGCCATGGTCCATCAATGGAAAGCATGTCCGTGTATGTGACTATTGACCGCAGATGTGTCGTGTTGTGCTGGTGTGTGCGTTAGCCCTGTGTGCCGGCCAGGTGGTGGTTATGACCAATCAGTGATAGGTTGCTGCAGCATTGTGGATATTTTTGGACAGATTATATGCACAATAGGAAGAGATGTCATGCATTTTGAATGTCTGACAGACACGCTTACAATATTGTCCAGTCAACGAAAACTCACATGTATGACGTCCTATTTTCGTCATCAAAAAGCCAGGTTTAGCTCGTACTCCTCTCGTTCTCGTCATGAGAAAAAGGAGGGTTAGCTAAGTAATTTCGTCATCGTTGACGAAAACAACACTGGATGGAAGTGTATGTTATTTGTCTCATGAACGTGTGTCGCTTCTGTTATTTTCTCTTGACTGTACACTAGGTGGCAGTGTTGCTATAAGAGATTAAAAAGGAAGGAGAGGTAATGGCGACTACCGTGAGTTGTACGAACTAGTATTGTGCTGTTAAGGGCCTGATAAGAAAATAGTGTTTGGCTTGTGGTTGTAAATTGTAAGATTCCTGTGATCTAGAAATGTTAAAATAAAATAATTTATATAGTGTATTATTTTTCATCGCTCAAAATATACATCACACTTCCCGACAGCTCGGCAAAGCACCCTACAAAATATGCATTTGGAGTCCTGTCGATCTTTGGATCCACAGATGCATGAGGGTAACTATTCTCCACCATGAACAATGTTAAAAACAAAAAACGCTCACGCCTCACAGACTGCAGCTTACAGTCCTGCGTAAAGATGAAGGTAACATCCTACAGCCCTAATTTGCAGACACTGTGCGCAGAGGTTCAGGAGAAGTCCCATTAAACAGGTCAAATCAATATTCAGGCAGTTACTGTGCAAATACTTATTTAATTGTTCAGTGAAATAGTGCTCTTTTCTTCCATTGTATTTTTATATTCAGATCAAGGCAACACACTCTGAAAGCCAACAGGATGATGGCTTACTGATTTTTGTTTGCCAGAAGTTCAGCTCTAGAAGTTTGCTCTAGGTTCAGCTTTGTAATTCATTTGAAAGATACCTTCAACTCTGCAATTTCAATTTTTCTGGTAAGAGTTCAAAAGGTGTTCATTTCATGAATAAAATTTAATGTGGCGGCCCGGTAGTCGAGTGGTTAGCACGTCAACTTCACAGTGTAGAGGTACCAGGTTCAATTCCAGCTCCGGCCTTCCTGTGTGGAGCTTGCATGTTCTCCTCGGACCTGCGTGGGTTTTCTCCGGGTCCTCCGGTTTCCTCCCCCATTCCAAAAACATGCATGGCAGGCTGGTTGAACACTCCAAATTGTCCCTAGGTGTGAGTGTGAGTGCGAATGGTTGTTTGTTTCTGTGTGCCCTGCGATTGGCTGGCAACCGGTTCAGGGTGTCCCCCGCCTACTGCCCGAAGTAAGCTGGGATAGTCTCCAGCACCCCCCGTGACCCTAGTGAGGATAAAGCGGTTCAGAAAATGAATTAAATATAATGTTCTGAAGCATGGATTTCATAAGCAACACACTATTTTAAAATTGTAAACACACATATAATTCTATAATATATATTATAATAATATTTACGATGGATGGTCCTAAGATCGTAAACGGATCTTGAGCGAGTTTGCCAGGAAGCGGGGCGAGCATGCAAGTTGTCTGTTTTGCTGAAGTAACCTAAGCCGTCTACAAACTCAAGTCCCTGTTTGCTGCAAAAGCTAGCCAGCCACCGGTTAAGCGAGAATAATCTGCTAAACCGCTCATCATTGCTCTCGCCGGCAAGGGGCCGACAATTACTCGATGCTGACTCATCTTTCTGGCGAGATCACAAGTCAAAGCTATGGTCCTCTTTTTGATCTCTGATTGTCCACGTAACTAATGTTGTTAGCCTTGCGCTGGTGTCTAGACCTGTTGCGTGCCAGCTCCCTAAGGTTAGTTTCAATGTCGGGCGCTCTGGCTGGGTTTGTAAGCTTGATGTTATAAGTGATGGACTCACCTATAACAAAAGTGCGGGAGCCAGGAAGCCAAGGTGGAGTGGATCTGCTATGCGTCTTAGCAGGCTCACTGCAATTAGCAGGCCGCATAGGGCTAATGCTAACTGGACTAGCAGGCTGATTACAACCCGCGCTAACTGTAGTGTCCGCCATCTCCACGGTCACCACATTATTATGCTCTAGCTGACGGACACGACGCTCTAGCAGGGTAAGCCTCTGAGTGAGATTTATGCAATTAGTGCAGGTGGAACGCGAAGAAGCCATACTTGCTTTTAAATCGTCCGGTGAACAAAGCAGGGGATCAGCGAGGGACTTCGCCGTCGATGCCCTGTGGAGAAAGAGGAAGCAAAATGGATCCTACCTTGAGAGGTAATGAAGGGTGGAGTCCGTGTGACTCGCTAGCTCCCTCGTCCGTGTGACTCGCTAGCTCTCCCTCGTCCGTGTGGCTCACTAGCTCTCACTCGTCCGTGTGGCTCGATAGCTCTCACTTGTCCGTGTGGCTCGATAGCTCTCGCTCATCCTTTACTAGCATCGTATTCCATTTTGTCTATGATTAACTCGAGCCATAAACAATCTATTGATGATAATGATCATCTGGGATCCCTGTCAAATCTGTGCAAGTGAGTGCTGATACAAGAGCTGTGAAATCTTGAGAGGATGCCGAGTTGTGCTCGTGTTGAACAAACATTTGTATAAGTCATAATTTCTCAACAACCTTTTACATATGAATGTGCACACCCAGAAAACGACAATTTTTAATGAAACATACCAAGCAGTGGGAACTTTAACAGATGTTCAGAAAGAGTCATTCATCCTAAAAAGGCCTTTGAAAGGAAGATGCATTTGCGTGAACGCTCTGGGCATCTAATTGATAATGCCTTTTATTGTTAGAAATCCAGTTGGGGATTCTCTGTTTGGAAGCTGTTTTACAGGCCCATGCGGGCAGCTTATTTATTGATACAGCTGATCCGTATTTACATGCCCTCACAGGTTAATGCCCTTTAGTTGGAAAGGTGGCTCACTTTAAGATGAGCCAGCTAACCTTATGCGGCCTTGCTGTTTTTGACTAGCAAGTCCTGATAAGCATCAGGCTGCACAAATAACGCAAAAAAAAAAAAAAAAGCACCAGGTGACAACCACCTTTTAATGTGAATAGCTACTGCCACTTTAATAAGTGATGCATCTGCAGTTTAAAAAGCCTCATACGTCAGTGGACCAGGGGACATTTTTGCTTTTGTAGAAACAAGTGAACAAATGAACAGCTCATTAAGACTGAGCAGATCAAGCCTCATGTTGGTTTTCTTTGTATAATGTGCGGTTTACGCATGGTGGCTTAATGATGAAACAATAGACGGCATAACGTACAAATGGGTCACCCTGTGCTGACTTTCAGGAGACAGAAGACAGAGCGGCCAAATTTGGGAGGGAATGGCGATAAGCTGCTTCTTTTCTCCCCCTGGGTCTTTATTTATCATTCAATGTGAGAATTTCCTTGATGAAAGTCAAGGTTGTTTGCGCATACTCAGGCTCATTCCGATGCCTGTTTTCCACCAGCACGGCAAAGAAGTTGAATTTCTTCCCCTTCCTCCTCAAGAGATGCATTATAAAATTCAGGAGTATTTTTTATTTTATTTTTTTAAATGAAGTCTCCAAAGGTCTGGGGCATTTTTTTCCCTCATTTGAACTGATTCCTTTGTTTTGTACAGTAGCGAGGAAGTGAAAAGATACAGGAACCACCACCATTTTTTGCTTTATTTGAACAGAAAGCCATCAATTTAACAGTCCCTTTATAAAAAGAAAGTGACAGGAAAAAGAACGACATTGGGAAACTTGTATGTCATGTTAAAAAAGCGTAAGAGTTGCTTTGGCAAGACGTTCACCAAGTCTTCATATTGTTTAAATTGGAATTGGATTAGTAAAATGCCAGCAAGGTCGACAAACCTGCCATTTTTTGTGTTTACAACACCTCAACTCTCTCCATCTGCAGCAGGGGGGCCTGTATTTATACTTTTCAACAGAATACACAACCCTCCACCATCCCCCGCCACCCTCTACACCCACACTGGCTGCGCTTTGAAGGGGAAAGGGATTCTAGAAATGGGAAAAATCAGAAGAGGGCTTTGGATGAGTGAATGGGAATGATATTAGTTTCTCTGTTGGGGTGCCTCCTGGGTCAGATGATGATACTATAGAGAAGCTTGTTGCAGGCAGGGGAGGCTTGTGGGTCCTTGAGGGTGCTGACAAATATGCATGAACACATACACAAGCGCCGCGAGAATACAGGCATCAGGGCTTAGGAATGGAACATACACACTCACACACTCACACACACTCACAGATACACAAATTCATGCGACAGCCCCCCCATTTATTGATCTTCAGCATTTAAAATCTGGTCACTGCTGCCACAAAGGCTTTTATTTTAGCTGTGCTGGCAAAGCCTGCTCGAAGCTGAGCCAGAATGTTAAATATTTTAACTCCCGCACAATGCCATGAGAAATGACAAGGGGAGAGGAAAAAAACAAACAGGAAAACAGTTTGAAGCTATGCAAAGCTTGATGTGTATTTGTACCAAAGCATGTTTTATGTAAGCGGCACTTGTGCAATCATCAGCTGTACATATGCAGCATCCTTCACATTTGAAATGAATAGGAAAGTGTTATTTATCTACAAAATCAGCCATAAAAAGAAATAAAATGTCAGATTCAATCACACTTAACTCAACACTGACCTACACAGCCCTACCTTGTTAGCAACGCAGGCTAAACTTATTGCAGTGACTGGATTAGTCATTAGTGGACCTGGGACAAGCTGCTGTTTTTAGCGTTTTAAGGTTACAAAAGGGGGACTCATGTTAGGGAAGTGACTCAACTATGTTTAATCCACAGAAGCCCCATCACACGTAGTGATAAGCTGAGTACATCAGTCACTGCCATCTACGCTTTTGAGTGCCATTTGTTTTATATCACTCTGCTCTCAGTGCGCAAAACTCCAGTGTAAAAATTAACTTCTCCTTTTTCTTTCTCCTGTGGAAATGGTGTCATTAGGACTGTTCCTATTTCGGCAAAAGTGACTGGACAAGGTCAAAGGCAAATGTAATGTTTGTGATAGCCTAACATTGCGGAGAACATTAACATTATTAAAAAAAAAAAAACACCACAAGGCAGCCAAACCACAAGCGTTTCCGCATCCAGCTGAACCTGCGACCGCCGTTGTTTTTCTAGAAAAGCCCACCCCGCCTCAGCTCGCTTGTGGCATTGTCCTGCTTCCCCCCCTTTTCTATCTGTCCCTCGCTTGCGCTCTCTCCTCCCGAACGATGACACTGAGAGACAGCTGTAACGTGAGACGCGTCTCGATCCTGGCAGGGGCTTGGAAAGCCGAGGTGGAAGGAGGGAGGGAGAGGCCTTTATCTGAGACTGGGGGCACTGACCTCCCTCATTCCCCTTCTCCTCCTTTCTCTCTGTCTTTGCGTCTGGTCACATATCCTATCCTCCCCCACCAATTGAAGCGAGGGCTGCACTCTCAAAAAGTGGAATGTGAGGAGGACACATGGGGGTTTATGTGTCCTCCTGCTATTGTCTTTGTTACTTGCACAACAATTTAGACCATTTCACAGCATCTCACTCGTCTTCTAGATACATTGAACATGTGCTCATTTTAACACACTTGAAAAATGTAAGGTTTTTTTTTCATGCTCTCTGACTTTCTGAGCACAACACAGCGCAGATGGAAAGAGTGACACATCCCCCAAACTCCAGGCGACGGTTGCTAAATCCTCTGCGAGAGCTCCCGTGTGTAATCCAAACATTTAGAGCTAATTTAAGCATGCAGGCAGCGGCAGCATCCTTTAGGAAACAACAGCGCTCTCACTCTTGCTCTCTTCCTCCCTCCGTCCACCAAGTGTGGGCAAAGTCTTATGTGTTTATGAGCGAATGTCTTCTTGTAGCTGGAGGGAAATGAAAGCACTCAATCACTCACCTGTCAGAGTACTTCAGAATCCACACACACACACACACACACAGACGCACACACAGTCACAGATGTGCATGCGCACTTAACCCTGAGGGTTTGACAGGACTGGCCCTTTATTGACTCCCTTGATCAAGGAGACAGTAGATCCATTTAATAGAAGCGTGCACGCGCACACACACACACACACAGATTCTGAAATGAAAGACCATCCACATTTGTTCTCTCGCCAGCACTAGTGTAAAATCACGGGTGGGTTGACTGTTATATTGGATCTTGCCTTCATTATGAAATTGGTTGACACGTTCCTTGTTTGTATTTTATATTTGAATGTTTGCTTCCTTTCACATCCTGGATGTTCAACCTGAGTTTCTTCAGACCATAATAAAATCAACCAAACACGTGGGGAAAAAGTGTTATGGTCTGACAGAATCTGTCCAAAAAGGATGTGTTCAGCTGGAAATGGAACCTCAGTTAAGGTGGAGGGAATTGAGAATAGTTCTGGGAAACAGTCTGTGTTAGCGCAAAACCTTCAGGCAATGCCACAAGCAAAAGCATGCAACAGGAAAAGCCTAGAACAATTTGGTTCAATTAGGTCCATTTTAAAGATTAGTTGTGTGCATTTGACATTAGTTTGGATGTGATCGGTCGATTCTGAATGCATTTGCTGATTTCAGCTTTTCAATTGAGTTCTACCAGTTACCCTAATGGTAGAAAAACTTCTTAAATCATTTTTCTTTTCTTGTTTTTAGTGTCTCAAAAACCTGGCATTTGAACAGGGCTGTGTTGACTTGATATATCCACTCTCCATCGACCAGCCATAATATTGATATCCAATGAAAGAACTGCATCAAATGCCGTTACAAAGATAATAAAGATAACAATGCTGTTTCAGTTGACACTGAGAGAGGGGGTGTTAAATGGCAGTGTGTATTGTAGCAGTGGTGTACGACGCACAGCACTTGACCAAATGCTGGATACATGGGTTGCGATACGATTCAGCAGGATTATGATTCACTTTGGTATGGTATAGCTGCGTCCGAGAGGGTTCGATGCAATGAATTTCTTGTCATCATTTAACAACATGAATTCACTTGTCAGTCTGCTACTGTAAATATGGCATTCCCAACAAAGATATCTCCAATAAAATAGAATTTGATACGTATCTTGATAGATTTGAAAGGGGAACAATTCGATTCAAAGCATCAAAACCGATTTTCCGATTTAAATCATTTGTGTTCCATCACTAAATATTACCAAATGACCTTTCACTCTCATTTGATACAGTTCATGTACTAGATCTAATTGTTTTGTGCAAGGGGTTATAATGTGTTAGCTGGTTAGTTTGGAAGCTGTATCAATTGATGATTTTCTGTGTCATGTCTCCCAAATCCTTTCAAAACCCACATATTACATCAGTGATGAGGTATAGTCGCGCCACTATCCTCTTTTGGATTTATTCTTTCAGCCCTGGCCACTCTTGGGCTCGCATAGGTCACGTTTCAGTCAGAGTGTTTTGGTAGAGCATTGAGCCAGCAGTGTTTGGGCGGGAGAGAGATGTGACAGCTGTGTTGGTCATGGCTACTCTGACCTTCACACGTCATGTTGATGGATCATAAAATTTGTAACGATACACTGACGCTGTTGTGTAGGCCCACGCAAGCCTGACGATCTGTTCACATAACTGGTGCCATCATTGGTCCAAACCAAATGGTGGACGGCCACCAAGTAGGACAGCTTGAGTGCATATGAATGACTTTTGTCTCGTATGGAGAAGCACATTTCTGCAGTGGGCCCTCTGCCACGAAACGGAGGAGTGATGACGGCAGCACAAAAACATGCACGTGTACACAGCCAAGAACACACGCGTACACCCATACGCACACACTTGGCATTTTTTTTTATACATTCTATCTCCCACAAATGGATTGCAGGATTGTTCAGAGCTTTTTGCCTGTCCCAAAGCGCTTTGCTCCATGCGTCGGCTCCCCGGAGACGCCGCTTGCTCCATCTAGTCAAGGAAGAAACCATTTAGCAGAATGAAAAAGGCACACATATTGTAAGGCATACACAAGGTAGCTGCTGGGAGGATTTGACTAGCATGTAGACAAAACGTTTCCCCACACAGGGTTTTTTTTTTTTTTATTGCTCCACCGGCTCCCTACCTTGCCCCGAACACACACTTTCTCACATTGCAAAGTACTCGCACACAGATTCCATTTTGTCAGCTTTCAGCCGCAGATCATGTAACGATAAAAGATGCTGCCCCGCAGTTAAACACTGCCAGTAAATCACAAGGCAAAGAAAGCTGGGAGAAGCACTTATTTTTAAGCAGCATGAGAGACCACACTGGGGGGAAGGGGTCGAGACAGATAGGGCAAGACACGGAGAGAGCGAGGAGGAAGAGAGAGCTCCTTTGTGCACTGTGTACTGACATTGTGTGTGTGATGAAGAGATGAATCACTGCTATTTAGGGATTGGTTTCCTGCAACTGATTGTGTGACGACTGTGTGGCGGACAAGACTGTCAAGACTTGCCTGTTTTGTTCTGGGGGCTTCAGGAAAATGTCTGCGGCCAAGTTTCGCTGGCTCGCTCCCATAGGGAGCAACAAGAGACAAACACCTCACCAGTGTCTACTAACAAAACATCAAATATTCAAAAGTGAGGGATTTTCGGCCAATCTCAGTTGTGTGTGTTTCAGAGTACACTCATTTTGTTCACACGAATACCAACAGATATTTGTTGTAACCTTACAACTTTTTTTATCTCAGCCTTTTATAGAGTATTTTTAAGTATTACATACAATACAATCCACTGCAGTCACCTCGTCACTACAGTGGATTGTATTAAAATGGTTTTGTACAGCATATTTTTCACCGGCACCGTGTTGTTGTCTGACTTTCAGAAACATGATGACATTATCCACCCGAGTTAATGAAAAGGTGAACATCATTTGCTTCTGTGATAACATGGTGGATCGGAGCCATTTTTCAATTATGCATCGTATAATTGTCCAATTATATCATGGTAAACACTGTTGTGATGAGTAGAGATTTTAATACGATATTTAGAAATGAATGGTTAGTGTATTAATGAGCTAGAATTGTCGATTCGCTCAGAAGTTGTGTTTGAATGCTAAGATGCATTCGTCGAGATAAGATTTCCCTACCTCTGAAGGCTAAAATGTTACACCGAGTCTTATAAGAATCTTCAAGTACCACTGCAAGTATTAACCGCAACTGCGTGACCTTTCTCTTACATGACAACACTGCTGCATCATTGCTCTGTCTACACAATCAAAAGAACAAAAATGATTCGTGGCTGTGTGAAGAACTGGGGATTTCTTGTTTTGGAGTGAAACTAGTCGATTATGTACTCTTGAATATAACTTGGCTCTATTCTTAGTCAGTTGAATAAGGCTCCAGATTTGAATCCTTCTCAAAACCGACATTGTAATACGACCACAAACGGGTAAAGTTTGTGCAGCAAAATGGGGTTAACAGATCAACAGCCTGATTTACGCAGTGGAAAATGATGGCAGACAGCGGCGTCTTCCTTATCCAGAGTGATTCACCTTGCAAATCATTTTTCTGTGCTGAGCCCTGATGAGCAGAAATCCTTTAATCATCCACTAATAGGTCTTTATGAAAAGGCAGGAGATGAATTCAGTCTACCTGGCACTCTGTTATCGTTACGGCTTCGACGAGTTATCAAAGTGTGTTGGTGTGCGTCTGTTGTCTGTGCATGTTTGTCTGTCTGAGTGATTACTATCAACACCGGCCGTCCGGTTCATTCTGTACAATGTGACAGACTTGTCAGTTTCTCCTTTGCTGTAGATAACCCGGAAAGGCAACATTACTCTGATTCATAAACCATCGTCTCACACCAAATGCCACTGACAGGAATTCTGAAAACACCACCTTATTTTCAGTGTGCTCCAGTTGCCTTTTGTAAATTGGAAGGCACATTATTTTATGACAGAAGTGGACTAGATTTTGTCCAATGGTGTCTGTCTGATCTGAACCTGCTGACCAGATGGATGTGTTTGTTGTCAGCAAAACCTTGTTGGTTACTCACACTCTCTCGCTCTTGACACAGTCTGTGTCTGGTAACTTTACTGGTGTTGGCCGAGAAGCTGAAAATGTTTCTGTGCAGTTTTGTACCAGACTGTCTACGTTTTTATTGTCAAAGAAAATTGAACATAAGCCATCAGATATAAAAGCGGCCACAGCCTGTGTAATGTGTGTTGTGTCATATGCGCAGCAGAGCGGCATCTGTTGTGTTGAGCTGCTTAGTTTAGGCTCAGGCTGAGAGCACAAGGAGGGCCTTAGAGACAATGCATGAGAGATGGGCGTGAGAACACTGGGAGGGCTTGGTTCTCTACAAGAACTGTCTTGTGTTTGGGGAACATATCCTCACACTCAAAGCTCCAGTGTGTAGATCCAATTCGAACAAACTGGTTTTGCAAGAAATGGCTCTGAGAGGAAGAGAGCGAAACACACACTCCGTGTGTGTGTGTGTGTGTGTGTGTGTGTGTGCGTGTGCGTGTGCGTGTGCATGTGCGCGCACATGTATCTTGTGTGCACCCACAGCTGTTAGCACATCACCAGCTTTTTTTCCATTTTGATGCCTGTGCGTACCACAAATTCAAATAAAGGGGCCTGATCTACTCCTGAAATCCAAAAGGGAAAGCATTCACCTGTGCGTACATTTAAAAAAAAAAGTATTCATTTCATTTGTAGCATCAATCAAAGCGGCGTAAACACGTTTTATTCCAGTGACTCAGCTTGTTGTTTTACTCGAAGCCTCAGCAGTGTTGTTTCTCTTCTCCCCAGGTGTTACAGCAGTTATGACAAAGAGCTGAAGGCACCTCAAACAGTGAGTATGTTCTCCTTCTCACTCTGGAATGTATGAGAGGTGATGCGTGACTTTTTGAAAAGCTATACCTTGTCATACAGTTTTGCAGCTTTTTTTTTTAACACTCAATAACAGCCATGCAAACTCTGCCAGTTCCAGGCCTCATTTGATTTTAATTCATTCACCAAAACAGGATGTTTTTTTCCCCTTGTCAAATTAAATTTAACAAGAGACCCTTGAAAAGAGGTTGTTATGATTACATTACAAATTTGGGGGTTCATTCAGTGAATCGGGCAATTAATTAGATTTCTCCCATTCAAATCTGAGTATTTGAAACGTACATGGCTAATAAGCATCCTTAGTTTGCTATCTGCTCGAAGCTAGTTCAGAATGGAAATGGTTGTTAACTGCGCCCTACAGGGGCTTCCAGGGATGCAGGATTGCGTGCAGTTGTTTATGTGTGCTGTTACGTGTGGCGTTAATCTTCCCCTCTCCCTTCCTCTTCGCTCCTTTTTCCGTGCGCGGCTCACTCTTGCCTCTGTGTGAGTGCTATCTGTTGTCAGGGGCGCGGCTGCGTCCTCCAGGCTTCACTTCACACCAAGGAGGCAGTTTGTTGTTGCACACGCAGACAATGACTTGCACTTTCCTCTCCTACCTGACCCGATGGCCTGCGAGTGTCTTTTATAACTGTTTTTTTTTTTTTTAACTGAATGCTTAGTGTTTTGAAATCCTTGTGTGTTCCCGGACCTAATTCTGTCAGGTTGCTGCGCCATCTCTGCCTGTAAATGATGCATTGTGTTGCCGCATGCTGCTTGTATCATTTGTGATGAGTATTGATGAGTACTCACCCTCTGGGGGAATCATTTACTGGGGTGGTGGGAAGAGACATGAAGCTTTTTCTTACTGGCTTTTCAAGGTCCTTTTGCAGATCGTAGTACAAAACGAGTAAATCTTTCCAGCTGTCTGTTTTTCCTCAGCCCATGGCATATTATATTATGAAGTGATGCAGCCGTGTCATTTGTCTGTCAGGTTGTGACACCCACCCCCCCAACTCAATCTAAGGAAGAAACCTCAAACAGGCCTAAGGACCTGTGGGGCGACTGTCTGATTCGTCCGGTTGGGTTGAAATGGACAGACAGAGTGGGAGGGACAGAAATAGAACAATGGGCACAACAACCTGAGTGTAGTTAAGGTTTCCGTGATGACAGCAATGAGATATTGGTCCGCTCCCCATGCCACTGTCCCTGGCAACATATATACTGTATGTGAAGGTGCATCTTGGTTGCAACATGATCAAAAACGCAATGAACTATTTACAAGTAAAATAACGCCCTAATGACAAGGTGCAATTGAGTTCGATTTGTCAATGTTTTGCTCCACTTTCGGTTCTGTGTCAAATGCATCGCAGTACAGATTGCTCTTGTTTTGGTTCGGAATGATGTAATTCCACTTCTCCTCACTGCAGGGGCAGAGCTATTCTAGTGAGATCATACGTGGCTGCTGGCCACCCCAATATCCTGAAAAATCCTTGAGTCATAGCTGTTTTTTGTTTTTGTTTTTTAATTAAAGACCTGTGTGTGTGTGTGTGTGTGTGTGTGTGTGTGTACATACACACATACACGCACGCACACCTTCACTTTATTGGTATAATGCATGACTATATATGAATATAAAGGTAAAGAAATTCAAATTGGTGAGTACCCTAGGTTAGTGTTTGCATGTCTGGCTCACAGTTCAGCAGTCACGGGTTCTTATCCCGGCTTCGGCCTTCCTGTATCAAGTTTGCATTGTCTTGTTGTGCGTGCATGGTTTTTCTCCAGGTAATCTGGCTTCGTCTCACATTACAAAAACATTCATGTTATTTTGATTGAATTTGAATATGAATGTGCATGATTGTTAATGTATGCCCTGGGATTGACTGGCGACCAGTCCAGGGTGTCCCATAGAGATCAATGGAACATTAAAGTGGGGCTAGCTGCAGCCTTGGAATTTTTCTGCACGTGGCCCTTGGAAGAAAATGTTCAGGCACCCCTCGAGTAGCTGGGGCTCATCCAAACAGCTATGTTTGTAATTTTAATGACCTTGGTCAGAGGAAACGGCAAAGAGCAGCTGTAGTCTGACAACCAAAGGAAAATGCAAATGTGGGGAAAAAGAAAGTGAAAATATGACATTTGTTACGTTACTTTGACTTGTTTGTCAGCATTGTTCATTTTAATTGATCCAAATGCTTCATCAACAGTAGATGGCAAGTGTTTTTTTGACTTCCCTGGTTAAAGCATTCCGGCCCTACATACCCACGCATGTAGCATTCATCCACTTTAAGATTGCTATTATTCAGCCCTAAGAATACTGTATGCGTACGTTAAGTGCTACAATGCATGTAGACAATTTGTACTTTAGCCAAGGTGGGCGCAGCAACGCTTGCGTAGCCCCATCTGCTTGATCCGAGCTTGAAATGCAGTGCCTTTTAATGACAAAACGGAGTGGCTGGGAGCCATGCAGAAAAGAAGGGGGCGCGCGTGCGTTTGCATGTATGTATGCGTGCGGATGTGTGCGAGGGGTGAGGGTGGATGTGCGCCGCATGAGTGTGAATTAGAGAGGAATAAAGGGAGAGGGAGAAGGAGAGAGAAAAATATCTCGAAGGTCAGGAACAGCAGGCGGCCGTAAGGGAGAGACACGTGAGACAGAGATAGTCTTGCGTCAGCCCCACAACTTTGCTCTTTAAATGTGTGTGTGCTCTTTAAATGCGTGTGTGTGTCCTGCGGGGCCAACATTTCCATCCGCATCCTACTGTGCGTTACAATGGAACTGAATTGCAATATTATAGACAGACAGACACTACAGACATTACGTACACATTTCGGAGCCAGTCAGTCACTGAGCTTCAGATAATTTTTCTACACGGCCCTTGTGACAGTGGAAGGGGAAATTACACCTCATAGCCTGAGGGGAAGAATTTGTGTGTCTGGCTGCCTGTCACAAAAGGCGAATAAGGTTTCATCAATCTGAGCAAGTGCTATCATTTTCAGCTCTTGCTCTTTGTTTCTCAGTCTTTTTTTTTTCCCAGTGCCCTTTAAACTGGTTCCTTGTTAGATTAAGGAAGCATTGAGATAACGCCGAAACATTTAGTACTTTGCACTTGCCTCGGAGCTACGGTTGTTAAAAAGCTGCTGCGAGCCTGTCCTCGGGATAGAGCGCAGTCTCGATAGAGGACAGCGTAGATTCAACTGACACACTCAGCGTTCATTGGGGATTACCCATCATGTCTTCTTCAGCTCTTGTGCGCACACATACTCACCCAGTGGTGAGAAGAAACGAAATACAAATACATAACTACTACTCTTGTCAAAAGTTTCTGTGTGCGTGTTATTAATATTATGTTTTTTGTTTTTGTGATGGTGTTCCCTGCACCCTAAGCATCCTAGTAGTTTCACTTAAAAAAAAAAAAAAAAAATATATATATATATATATATATAATTTAAGCGGGTCACCTACAGTGGCGCATGATCTTCATCACGGGAAGTTGTTAGCGGTCAGCATTCTGTAACTGCAGCTAGCGATCATAGCTGTTGAAATATATATTTTTTGTTTGTTTCAAAGTTTGTTTAAAATTATCTGCAAATTTTGACTGTTTGAAGGCTGGACCGGTCTCGATCCCGTAGCGAGGGTCGACTGTACAGTCAATAAAGTTGTTTCAGTAGATTGGTCCATCTTCTGATCCGTGATCGTTTTTTTCTTGAATCTCTGATCGGTGATCGGCTCCAAAATTCTGTTCGTGTAAAGTCTAAATAAATTACTTTATTCAATAGTTACATTTTAAACCCCTACCAAACCAGCTTCACAATGAGGATCATCTATGGCACAGGTATCAAACTCGAGGCCCGGGGGCCACATCTGGCCCCCCACATCATTTTATGTGGCCTGCGAAAGGAAATCATGTGTGTCAACTTAACTGATCCTTGCTAAAATATGTACCAAAATGTCAACTCGTCATTTGTAATAAATCACGTTGAGATTTTGCAATAATTTTGTTGTTACCCTGTTAACACTGACTCAAACAATAATTGAACAAACTATTATAGTTGATTTGACTGATTTCAAAACTGGTAATCTATCAATTTGTTGTGTACAAGTAATAATATATAAGCATTTATTTAGTTTCACTGTCGTAACGGCCCTCCAAGGGAAGATGTGCCCCGCGGCAAAAATGAGTTTGACACCCCTGATCTATGGTATTTTCTAGCATCTTAGCCTACAAAGTGATCTGATGTTGCACATGGGCAAATAAACGCGTGCAAGTACTTTCAAGAAACGATAATAGGTCATTAAATTCACCTTTTGACATTTATCAATGTTTGGGCATACAGACAGATTCTCATGGCAATGTTTAATCATAAGTTATACTTTATTCTTATACACGAGTATATGTACTTCGACTGAAGTACGAAGTGTGATCACTTTAGACACATGCACACATCTTGGTCCAGACGGTCTCAAAAGGATTGAGTCCACCAGCCACACTTTTGATTTACCCTTCCTGCCAAAAAAGCTTGCGCTCTCCCTGTCACCAGCACAGAGTGAGGCTGCTCTTTTCCAGACCCTTGTGCCATGAATCACTGCTTGCGCCCAGGGAGCCTCAGTCCGCTTGGGGGCTGCCCGCCTGGACAATAATGTGCGTGGTCATGAGGGGGCCACAATGAATTGAAGAACCCAAGCCGTCCCAGAGAGTGCAACAACAGGAGGTCTGTGTCTGTGTCGTCCATGTGCTTTTTGTAGTTCATGCTGGGCTGTCGAGCACACAATGCACACAAAGTTTTGGGTGTTGTCATACAACACAATTCCACAACGGTCATTTGTGAAACATTCGGTGGAGACGTATGCATATCATACATCACAAACCTAAAGTCTCCCATATTTGGTTGCAATTTGAGGTCCTTGGACATGGCTTGATTGTGTCATTTCCTTTCCAGTCTTTATCAAAGCCAAACAACCCAAACTATCAAAACAACTGTGGAACTTAGAATGTGTGCATTCGAAAACACCCCCCCCCGCCCACCCCCAACGAAATAATGAGGATTAATCTTACATTCGTAAAGACGTTATTTATGTAGGAAAGGTTCTGTAAAAGATTGTTGACCTGGATTGTATTTTTTTTAAAGCATCATGGCGCAGTGTCAAGAAGGAAGAACCGGATTGCACTGGCCTCTACAGCTATTCAGTATTGTAATACAAAGAGGAAATAAATGCGAGTGTGTGGAAATGTGAGAGGGTGGCTATTGGCAAATAACCCTATGTATCAAGTGCAATCATATATTTCGGCAACCAAGACTTTCTATGCTTTGCTTTATAACTGCAGGTTCAAATAAAATTAAAATACATTAAGTTTTATTGTAAAACTCTCTATATGCATATTGCGTATATACTCTATTGGTATGGCTTGGTGGCGGGCAGCTGAATTTCAACAGCAATATTTTTTTTTGGAGTGAAATCTCGCAAAATTGAAGTCTCAGCATATTGCCATACATATGTCTTCGCTTGTAGGGACAATCAAATTTAGAGGTGCCGCAGTGGCTGTTGTATAATATTAACTGACAGTAAATGAAATTAGCTGCTGTTTAATATAAACATGTCATTTCGTTTTGTGTAAGATTAGGCCATTTAATACATCTTTTGCAATAAAAACTTTTGACCTGCCGGTGTAAGGATTGGAAGCGACTCCATTGATCATCATGCTGGCTTTTGTTTTTAATGGACAAATCCATACTGCTTTAACGTTTTAGAGTTTAACAAATAAGTTATGTATGTTGTGTGTGTGTGTGTGTGTGTGTGTGTGTGTGTGTGTGTGTGTGTGTGTGTGTGTGTGTGTGTGTGTGTGCGCGTGCATATGGTACATGCAAGGATTGCTGTGTTTTGGCTGATAATTAAGCAGACCACACATAGTCATTCTTTTGTGACACACACTGCCAGCAGCTGTTGCTCTGTGAGTCTCTTGCTTTATGGAGTCGATCTTCTGCATTTATGACCAAACCGCATCACCTCTACACTCTATTCTTTGCTTGGACTCTTCAGCCCCCCTGTGGCTCAACATCCTCCACGGAATACTCGATTTAATCCTTCAGAACTTGGCTTTGTGGCTCCACGCATGCTTGTTGCTGGGAAGCGTTTGTCCCTACTAGGCCTGCATGTCCCCAGGCCTGTTGGCCAGGCCAGGTTGTAACCTGGATACAGCTGCAGTCCAGAGGAACCATTAGCAGTGCCAGGAGGCCCCCAGCTCACAGGGAGAGCTCATTACAGTATTTGTGCAGTCACACTTCTATGAAACACAGCAGTGTGCCTGGTGAAACTAGCAAGCACGCGGAGCCTCGGGGAAAAAGCATCGCCGGCTCCATTTGTACTTGTGTGGGACAAAATGAGGTTTCATCGAGAGACAGGTAAGAATGCAGAGAATGATGTTCATCATTAAACACTCACAGCTTTGGTTGAATGTCACTATTTGCTGTGTGTTGATCTGCTTTTTGTTGAGTGTGTGCGACTGTGCATGAGATCGGGATTGGGGGTGTGTGTGAGCTCTCAGAGGCCCATTTCAGCTGTCTGGTGTGGTGTACAGATGGCTGGGCTGGGGTCTGCTGAATGAGATATCCTCTTTCTCTCCTCTTTTTGCATCCTTTCCTCCTGAGTTACATCCCTGCTTTTTCATCGCCACATCTGCTGAGGGCCATCTTGGGCAGAGGAGACTTTTCCACTGCTCTATTTTTCCCTTTCCCTCTTTACTTAACGTGCCTCTCAGGGCTCCGTGTTCCAGCCGTACACAGTGGCTTTGGAATGAAAAGTCTCTTAACCGAGCCATGTGCCCCGGAGCTACGGTAATTGCAGGTGAAATTCAGCTTCCTCTTTAAAATGCCATCTCTCATTTCCAGTTACCGGTCCCCCCTCTGTATTTTGCTCCCCCTACACATCCCCTCTCCGCTGCACGCCCTGCACGTCTCCCTCGCTCTCTCCCCTTTTGGCTGTCTTTCAGAGCCGTGTGAATCCCTCAGCCCCTGTCGCGTCTCTCTGCCCCAGCAGACACTCCCACAATGCACAGCGCCGATATCAGCCATGCGGTTGCTTGGACACACTTAATGTCTATGAGTGAGCAGGTCAAATATAGTATTTATGAAAAAAAGCACGTTTGTTCCAGCGGCGGTGATCAAACCGACTGCAACAAATTGCGGATAATGAATGCTCATGTTGCAGCTGTATAAAAATTGTCACTGAAATTTAGAAATTAGCACATTACTCTTAATAACCGTCTGGGACCCAATGCAAACCATTTATCCCACCCAACCCCACCCCCCAAGAATATTGAATACAATTTTCATGAAACCTCCCAAGGATGTAGATTTTTGTGTAACTTTGTAATTTCTCGTTCAAGTATATTAAAAGCATACTGTTCACACAAAATTGTGGCCACTTTTGTCCAACAGAAACCCCATGAAAACCGCATTTACTGGATTGAATCACAGAATCGACCAAAATGCCCACAGGCATCAGTGAGCCTCCAAGGGTCACATGAGTTAGCCTGCAGGCCTGTTCTAAAAATAGCTCCACGGTGATATGGTGAACATTGTGATTTCCTAGGATTTTTGTTGAATTGTTAAGTAGAAAAAAAAACTTGCAGAAGTAGAAATGAAGTGTTCCATATAGTATTTGTTTCCTATCTTGTTAAATTGTTTTTGATAATTGTTGATAGACAATCATTCATGTGAACAGTGATCATACCAAATTTGTTGTTTTTGCATCAAACTGGTAGCCCTTCACTTTAATTACTACACAAGAATTAGCTCTGTATAAAAAAAAAAAACATTGTGACACCTGTTCTAAATTGAAAAATTACAAATGTACCAGATTCCATCATTTACCAATTTTGTATTATTTTAAGAAGAGGAAGTGCCCACTGCTGGCTGTAGGAAGACTGTACGCTATTATTGGCTGAGAATATGTAAACAAAAAACAAAAAAAAAAAAACAAGAAAATGTGGACATACTGGGATCGAAGGCTTCAAAAATAAAAATGAACGCATATAAAATGACCATAACTGTTGTTAGTCAAAAATGTTTTGCACTAAAATAATCAATATGGCCACACACACACACACACACACACACACACACACACACACACACACACGGCCTGAATACATACAACTACAATTCTTATAGTTGGACATGAAACTAAAATATGTAGTATCTAATATTGTGTCCTATTCCTTTTATCCGGCCACTGTCATTATTCATTGCAAGGAGGAGAGAAAAAAACGGTAGCGGTGTGTCTTGAGGGGAGTGTGTGCGCTGTATACAGCGTCAGCAAGGCGTGATCTGTGTGGAGGTGACATGAAGGTGAACACGGCATGCAGAATGCTCTCCCGACTCGGGAGGCAGCAAATGGCTCTGTGGCAGATGGAGTCTTTGTCAGTGAAGAAAAATGGCAGTTCAAGCGCCTCACAGGGACCCTCATACAGTCACTTTTTTTTTTTTTTTTTTGCACATGTGTATGCACTATAATGCATTCAGTCTGTCACGCATGCATGCACAGATGCATGCATTACATTCACACTGACTATACAGACAAACGTATGTATTGACACGCGTATATCTACCCCTCCCCTCCTTAGCAAACTGGGCTGGCGGGCAGTGACCTTCCCTGCTTGGAGGGTTCCCTGGCTGTTTGATCAATTATCCCTCGCCCATTGTTTACAGGGAAGCAGAAGTGGAGAGAAGGCTCAAAATGGCCACTGTCAGGTGGAGGGATCCATTTCCCTGCCAGTGTGGAGGGTGGGGGTTAGGGAGAGAAAGGAAGAGACAAGAGAGAGACAAGAGACCGGAGCTGTGAAGCGTCCTCACAGGCAAAGGGAGGAGCAGCGAGGATGAGATGACATTATAGACAAGGTGCAGTTTGGTTGCTCCCAAGTTACCATTTAAAATACTAATCTGCTGCCAAGAAGATTTGTGCTTTTCAAAACTTTCCAAAGTCAAATGTTTGATAAAAATGCATCGCCACATAGACAGACTAGCCACAGCCTTGTAGCGATGACGGCGATATAGTGGTATTAAAATTGACACAATATTGTCATCGTCGTGCTACGATATTAAAAATAGCGCATCACTGTCAAAAAACTTCTCCTGCGCTCCTCCAGCCAAGCACAGGATTGTGAACTACATAGACCACGATACTTTGCGCCCCTGAGCCAAAAGGAATACATGACAATAAAATGACTGGCCACATCTATTTCTTTGTCACTGCTGAACATAATGTACAAAACAGTCTTGTGCTTTTTATGTTCTTCAATATCATTTTTTATACAGTATCGTGAGCGTGTTTTAAATGGCCAACCACCCCACATTAGAGTGACAATTATTGTATCATCAGGTTCATATTGTGATAATATCGTACAGTGACGTTTCAATATCATTACATCCCATTCAGTTTGATATCGTATTATTAATTAAACAAGATGGCCAAAATATTACCTGTTCTTATATTGCAGCAAAGTTACAGCACTGCAGGAACACCTCTTATTTAAAGTATTGAGACGTGAGGAGTGGGGAACGGGGGGTGGGGGTACGTACTCTAAAGGTCAGATGGCATGGAGAGAGAAAAAAAGAGTGGGAACAAATGATGCACTAAGCGAATGACACTCCGAGGTCCTGCTTTAATATGTATGTATCGCAGGTTGATGGCTGATTTCATTAGCGTCGCTCATTGTTATTCATAGATTGTCCTCCTGCAGCAAAATGAATATTGTATTCACACACACGCACACACACACTCTTCAATAAACACACAACAATTGCATTTTCCAGGGAATACAGTGTGTGGATCTTGCAGAAGGCTCGAAGAAAAGGCTGATGTTACCCCAGGCTGTTATCTGTGTGGGCTATAATTAAAACAATTTACAGCGCTGTCATTTTAACACAGCTTTTTGGCGCGGCGGCGGACAATTCTTGTCAGGTTGTGAGGATTTAGCGCTCCTTGTTGATATTAGGGAGAATTATTTTCAAAGAAAGGTTACCTTTGTTTGAGTGACAGGAGCAGTATAAGGTATGTTGCGCAGAAGGGTTCTGATTACGTCATTTGAATTGACCTAAATCTGTGTGCACGTATGTGAGAGCAAGGCCTTGAGTTCCTGGCCATTAGTAGTCTTTGTGTTTATGAGACCGAGTGGACAGCAGGGAGCCAAACTATGCCTGCAGCATATATTGAAAATAACACTTGACACAGTGCGCAACACTACTTAAAGGGATGTTGGGCAGACGGCGTAAAAAGTGTGAGTGTCAAAAGATTGTGTGTTGGGAGGGGGGGGTGATGCTTACGACGTCTACATTTCTAATGGGTGCTACGCCCATGCCACGAATAGTACAACCACCACTCCTAATAGAATTATACATCATCACTGTTATGTGGAATCCACGCTGGTCAAAATATGGTCAGTTCCATATAATTTCACGGATTGATAGTTTTGGTCTATCCTCGCGTCTTCTAGTTATGTTTAGTAACCAATGACAAGTGATTAAAAAAAAAAAAAAAAAAAAAGCTGTTAACGTTCATGGAACTTTAACTCTGAGAGAACGGTATTATAAATTCACCATGGCGATTAGGCTCCCTCAAGTATTTATACATATTTTTACACATATTAGGTGAAAATACATACATACCTGGCAATTGCGCTGCCTAGTCATCTTATTTTTTAAATAATTGATTTTTGATTTGATTTATTGAATCAGCTTCAGGCAAAGAAAACAGTCAATTCAGAATTTTGGAAAACAGAGCAAACTAAAATGTACATTACATCCCTCATGATTCTTAAACCTTTTAAAAAATAACTTGTGAAGAACCTATCATTTGCTTTTGAAATATGTAAAGCCTTGTTGCTTCGTTGAGGGCCGAGAACTGAATTTGATGTGCATATCCAGCAACACCAACAGCCCAACTCGGGAATGACATCCGAACGGTGATGGGCGTGCCTTCGGGCTACGAACAGTTCCCAGTCAACAGCCGACAACTGGGTCTGCAGGTAGCCGGATCGCTGCGGCTTTAGGAGCCGCTTTGGGACCCAGTTGGAGGTTACTCAACAGCAACAGCAGCACCAACATGTCCGTACCATTTTAATCATTGGCAGCATAATAAATTGGCTTTTCTTGAATTGGCTATTAATTCTTGGGTGGTGGTGGGTTAATGTTGGTGCACAACGTAACAGGATAGCAATATGAGAAATAATAACAGCTTGAATAATGCTCCGGATGGTAACTCAAGCAGGATGGTGTTTTTTTTTTTTTGGTTTCCTGAAAAGTAGTGATTCTGTCTGACAATAATGATATGGAAGGGCAGAAAGAATCTTTTTTTTTTTTTTTTTTTTACCACTAAAGAAGTCACACATTTTCTCTTCATTCTTTTTCGGAAGACTCTGTTTGTGATATGTGATATTAATGACCCTCCAGTGACTACTTCAAATAGCCAGTTTACTACAGGTTGCTCTTGTTTTGATGTTGATCTGTTCAGTGCTTTTTTTCAAAGTATTTTATAAATAATACATCGTTGCTAGGTGGACTAGTTTTTAGTGTGTTAGTTTTCAAATTGGCCCTTGCATCCTCCCACATTTCTTTATGCGGCCTTTGGAGGAAAAGACACCCCAGACAGAGTACATACTACGAGCACAAGAAAGTGCCTGACCGCCTCTCTTTGTTCCTCCAAGATGACTCTGTTTCAAGCAGGAATTCCAGTCCTTAGTGGGACATACGCAAATGTTCTCAAGAGAGATATTAATAGCTATTGTGGGTGGAAGAAGGAAAAATTAAGGCAATTTTTCCATATATTGTACATGGAAAGAGTCCAGATGGATTATCTCTTGAGTTTTTGAAGCAGCTCAAATCCATGAGGCGTTGGCCTTGTTAGTAACACGCACTGGCTTACATTCGGCCTGTCTGAAGTACAACAGGCCATTACTGATTAACGTATCTGATCCCAGCCAGTAGAAGGCTGTTTTTAATTCCTCGTATGAAGAATGTTTGTTTGAAACACAACACACGTTCCATGCAGGCACACAAGAAAGTTTGTCGCTTGAGAAACAATGTTGGCTTGTCTTCTCACATTTCACACTTGGTTTCATCCCCTTAACCGCCAGTGCTCAGCATGGACATGCTGCCTGACTTCTTGAGTCATGGATTCATAGACATCACAAGGGCTGCATGTGTGCTTTATTTTGCCCACTCATCCATTTTCCCATTCTGATATACTGTATATCAATGGTGGAAAAGTAGTAGTAGTTTAAACTTTTAAAAAATTCTAGCCCTTCGCCATTACATAACGGCTGCAATTCAACATATATACTTATCTTTCATACATCATTGGCGTCGAGCTGAGTCCTTGTACCTTCAAAATCATCATGATAAAAATTTATGTCATGTCATGTGTCACCTCATATGAAGTTATTTTCCACACCGCTGATACTGAACAGGGTCACTGGGGGGGACAGGGTGGGGGCAGCGGGGGTTGCTGGAGACTATCCCAGCTGACTTTGTACTACTTAACCCTGAGTTGGTCAACCGCCAGTCACAGGGAACACATAGTCGAACAACCACCCAAACCCATATTCACACCGTCACAAAGCAGGAAACGATTCCATGACGCAAGATAAAAATATATAGTTAAAATAATTAAATAGAATGTAAGGAAGTAAACAGTTTGTGCACCATAATTATTTAATTGTGACTATTTTTCACAAGAAAATTGAGACTATCAGCCTGTGAGCATTGTTAGTCTGCCTATGTTGCTGCATCGTTAGTGTTAAAATGTCCATCGCTTGAAGTGCCATAACATCGCAACATACGTGCTATTCTGGTTATGGCATTTTCTAGGATGTTAAATAGGATGTAAGGAGGTAAACTGTTTGTGCACCATAATTATTTAATTGTGGCTATTTTTTACAGAAAATTGAGACTATCAGCCTGTGCGCATTGTTAGTCTGCCTGTGTTGCTGCATCGTTAGTGTTAAAATGTCCGTTGCTTGAAGTGCCATAACATCTCAACATAAATGCTATTCTGGTTATGGCATTTTCTAGGATGTAATAGAATTAAGCTGGCGGCCATTTTTTCTTTGTTTTAAATATGATGATTATATGAAACTGCTGCTTATTGTGAAGTCCATTGAGTTGGGTCTAGTTCACTGCCACCCTTAGTGCTGGTATCCAACACATTAGATAAATGATTAAGAAAACATTACTCTTGTCAACGTCTTCACATTTCCATTTTGTTTTCAACCAAGTCAGCAAAACAGTTTACCCTTAGAAGCTTTACCCAGTATTAAGACAGAGATGTTCCCACAATGACTGTGTGCTTTGAGAAGTCAAAGAAAAACAGTCATAGATATGCACACTCCCACTTCTCTGAGTTGACCCCCCCCCCCCCCCCCCCAC